>NW_015175369.1:684443-694510 GCF_001447785.1 Gekko japonicus
CTCTCGGATCTTGTTGTATCCCTGCATGCATAAGTGAATGATCTTCAGCATCCTGAGATGACTCATAACATGTATTTAGGAGTGCAGCCTTTGCTTATGTCGCTGCTTGGAATAATCCCTCTCATTATTTAATTAGGATCTACCATGGGACAGCTAAAGCCTGGGGTTTTTTTTACATTTAGGTGGGACAAAACATTGCTGGTGGGGGGAGACCCCCACCTTCTCCTTTTTTAAAATATCCAGACTGAGGAAGAGTTCAGAATACTCCAAAGCTTGGACACTGTACGGCATCATTTTGGTGGCTCTTAAGAAGAGAAATTCCATGGCTGACCCACCAGATTACTTATCTCCTTCCCAGTGCTAAAGATTCCTAATGTTCCATGGGTAATTCCAATTGTTAGCTTGCTCCCTGATGGCTTTGTTCAGAAGTGGAAGAAAGGATCTTTTCCTGGCTAGGGAGAGGGGGGCAGGTGTGTGTGGGGTGTGTGTGTGGGGGGGGAAACAGCACATTTTGAGCTAGGAAGAGACCAAGTGCAAAGCAGACAGAGGCAGCTGTGAGTTAGCTGGATGTGAAACGTTTTGTGATTCCTCTTTGGAGATCTGGTGTTAGGGGACAGATCTCTTCCCTGTAGGTGTGCCTCTTGGCTTCCCCCTGAACTCTCTACCTGTACATTTGTAAATCAAGCAGATTTTACAGATAGTGTCAGAGAGTTGCTCTCTTGGTCTGCAGTAGAACGGTTACATTTGAGTCCGTAGCACCTTAGAGACTTTTTTTGTGGTATGAGCTTCCCAGAATCAAAGCTCTCTTTCTTGGATACCTGTATCTGCTGAAGGAAGCTTTGACTCTCGAAAGCTGATCCCCGGAAAATCTTGTTGGTCATCGGGGTGCTGCTAGACCTTCCAGAGGGACCCAAAGACTCCAGTGCCCTCTCCTCCAAAGGAAGGAGACACCTGGTAGTTTGGCCCTGGATAGCCTTAGCCTTTGGGTGAAGTGGGAAGCGTTTAGCAGTGTTGGTCTGTATCCAGCCAGCCACAGACTTCTCTGAGTGAGACTTTCCTACTTTTGCCTCCCTCGGAAGCCCCCTGGAATGTTGTTCGGGGATGGGGGAGGGAGTGTGTGGATACTCATCACCACCCAAGCGGGGGTCTGCAACAGGAGGCGGAACCAGCCAAAATTGCCTTCCCCTCTTCTGCAAGCAGAAAAGCCATTCTTTTGGAGGAACTGCGTGTTCTGATACATGCCAATATACATGTGTTCTGAACATCTGAAGTCTTTGCACAAATGCATTTGTGCAAAGACTTCAGATGTTCAGAACACATGTATATTGGCATGTATCCGACCACGCAGTTCCTCCAAAAGAATGGCTTTTCTGCTTGCAGTGCCACTGTTCTGTTCCCAGTCCTCCGGTGCGGTCCGTGGGGTCAGACCTGCACCACCATGGAGAAGAGAGCACTAAGTGTGAGTTTTCTAGCCCAGCCCCCCCATCCTGTTTTTCTTTTTTACTTTGCCAGTCAAAGGGAGCTCAGTGGCTATTATTTACATCACACCGACCTGTGAAGTGCGGTACAAGACATGCCGTTCGGAAGCTTGGCATGAGAAATGACTAATTGCCTAAATGATGCCGTCTCTCTCTGTTTCCCTTTTGAAAGGAGAAGAATACGACAAAATGAAAGATTGGCAGGATGTTCCAATAACTTTTTAACGCTCTCCAAAGCACAGGCTACTATGCCAACTTTGACACCTTTTCAGGCAAAAAAAAGAGGACAGACCCTCTGAGTAATCATGAAGAATAACTTCCCCGGTGGACAATGATTTCAAGTTGTACCTTTTTTGTTCCAACCAATTCCCCCCCCCCCCAATGGAGAACTGGAGGGCCATTAGCCCATAATAGCCATTGAGAGGAGAATCAGAAGCGGGTGCGCTTACTGGAAAAGGATCCACAGATACCTACGCAGCGGCATGCCCTCTCTCCCCATTAAAAAAAATGCTGTCCTCTTATTCTCCAAGCTCCTTCCTCTGTTCATGATTTGGATCATTATCTGCTACAACATCATTCATCATTATCGTGTTCACCTGCTGTTCTGGAAGTCTCTCCCGTAACAATAATCGAAAAGTTCATTTTCAGAGGGCAGGAAAGGGCCCTCTGTGCTTCTCTTTCATCAACTGTGCAATGATCCCCAGCGGAGTTACCCCCCCTTTCTGCCTCCACTGAAGTCAACAGGCTTAGAAGGCTGCTTAGGATGGCGCTGTAGATTTTCTCTAATGACATGGAATGTCTTGATTTTTGTCCTCCCCTCTGGATTAGAAACACAAGAAGCCCAAAGAATCCCGGAGCAAGTGCTACCTGAACTCAAGAAGGGTGTCCACAGAGAAGCTATTTATAGTGCAATCCTATGCACAGTTATACCAGTCTAAGTCCGTTGGAATCAAAGCAAGGCACTATTAACCTTTCCCCTCCAGTAGAAAAGACCAAGAGCCCAGTGGCACCTTAAAGATTTAGGTGAGACAAATCCAATCACGCCTGCTATTGTCATTGACCTGCTATTGGCATTTGCCTGCCAATGTCGTTTGGCATCTGAAATCACTCCACTTCCCAGTATATAGGACAGATGGACTCCCTGTCTAGCTGTATCTGAAGAAGTGAGCAGTGACTCACGAAAGCTCATCCCCTGCCACATATTTTGTTAGTCTTTCAGGTGCTCCTGGACTCTTGCTGTTTTCTACTGCTACAGAGAGACTAACATGGCTACCCATCTTGATCTTTCTCCTCCAGACCTTTTCTAAGCTCAAAGCCCCCTTTCTCAGCCTAGTTTTTCACCTATGGGGGGCACAGAGAGATCATGGAATCATAGAGTTGGAAGGGACCTCCAGGGTCATCTGGTCCAACCCCCTGCACAATGCAGGAAATTCACAGCTACCTCCCCCCACCCCCAGTGACCCCTGCTCCATGCCCAGAAGATGGTAAAACTAGCCTGGCCTGGAGGAGATATGCTTCCTGACCCCAAAGTGGTGATTGGCATTTCCCTGGGTGTATAAGGGTCACAAGAACTAAGCACTTCCTGCCCTCCCTCTCATGATCTGCCTAACTTCACAGAATCAACATTGCTGTCAGCTATGGGATCCATGGATGTTCCTCTTAATTCCTTCTCTCATGGGAGAAAAATCATATGGGGGGGGGGTTTGAGTTGAAAAACAACAGCAAGGGAAACCACCTTTTCCCACCCATCTTTCTTTACACATCCTACATCAGCCTGCTTTGTGTTAAAAAATATATGCAGGTGAAAGAATCCGAGAACTCCGTCAAATGCATCGTCTGAGGCTGTTAACATACTAGCTCACTGGTTCACGTCTTATGTACAAAGTTGTTTTTCAAGAAAGGCAACAACACTGAAAAGGCACAATCACCCCACAAATCTCTCTCTCTCTTAGCCGTCTCCTGAGACCTGCATTTTGCCAGCACAACGCCAAGTGTCTTTGGATTTGTTCAAAACACCTTAGTATCACCCACTCCCCCTTTTCTCTTCCCGCAACAGGACAACAGATGCAAGCAGAGTAATGGGGAGCAGTTTGTGAGGCTTCCAAAATGATTTGCATTCAGTGGATGATCTTGCAAAGATCTTTCTTGCAAAGATCATCTCTTTGGTATGCCCACTGGTTCTTCTAATATTCTTCTCGATACAAAATGTGCTATATTCTTGGACGATGTTACGTTTTGTGTATTTTAATAAAAATAATATTTTTAAAAATTACACAGGCTTCAAGCCAGTACCTAGTTTTGTTAACCAAATGCATATATCCGAACTAGGAAGAACACAAATACTAGAACAACAAAATGAACTTTTACTTGGAATCAGAAGACAGGAAATCTAGTTTAGGAATTGCCCCTTGTCCTATGGAATAGGCTAACTCACATTGTCCAAAAAGAGAGAACATCACATAAAGACAAGTCTACAGGTAGCCCCCCAAACCATCATTTGATGGTCATCAGATCTTTATATCTCTCCAAGTCCTCTTTTGCCTGATAATCTTGTAACAAACACTAATGGTGTCAATCACAGGGAAAGAAGTTTCTGTTTCATTAGCTCCTGCTTGAACTCCCCTTTCCCTTGAAAACAACTCTTGAAGAACTCTACATTCACTGAAATTCTTGTAGGACGGACCCCACACACATACGCTTATTTGTTTTGGCTAATGGAAATAAATAGAAGAAACAATGGGGGAAAAACAAAGCTTTTTTGGCACCCCATAGCTGTAAAATACCCCTCAGTTAAAAGTACAGAATTACACTGCAGCCATAAACATATATACTCAGAAGTAAATCAGTGCGACTTACTCCCTAGTAAGTGTGTTAAGAGTTGCATCCTAAGTCTCTTCTAATTTCAGCTCAAAAAGACCTGAGCAGGAGCAATAATTTCTGCTCTGAGTCCAAAGGAAGCTTAGGCGCAAATGTCTTCTTTGAATCATAGTCAGACTTGCACAAAAGAAAGTTAGCCATATCAAGACAACTTTTTTAAAAAGTGCGAGAAAAAGATCTACAAAGACTCCAATAGCCTTGCATTGTGGCTTTCCATCTGAAATAGAAAAAGTTTAAATCAAGTTTACCTTCTTCTTTTCCTCACTTCCTTATTCCTAGGTCCTATTCATGGGAGTCAGTTCTACCTTGGCTAATGATTCGGTCCTGTTAAAGATCAGAAAAAGATTTTCTGATGATCACTCTTTGTGAAGCATCTTTTTATGAAGGTACTTCTTGTTGCTAAGAGATTGGTTGCTACGAGATTATTTTGTGTGTGTGTGTGTGTCTGTGTGGATGTGTTAGGGTAGGGGGCTCTGCAGATGAAAAGAGAGTTTTTGCAATTTAACCTCCGTAGCAGAAGGTACTTAAGCCAAAATATCCAATGTGAAGGGAGGAGGGAGAAACTAGTTGGGAATGAATCAACCTGTTGGAACACCCAAAAGCCTCCAGGAAAGCTGTTTAAAAAGGCTGAGATTGTTCTGAGAGAGGGTATTGTGTAGTGGGTTAGCCGCATTGAAGACCCGCTAAGGCACGCATGATACCCTGCATGCATTACTGGTACACAACAAAGACAAAGACAAACGGCCAGCTGGCCAACTATATACACACCTGGGGACACACCCCTAGGTCCCGTTGGTGGCTTTAAATCTCCCGCCATGGTCCCATTGGTCCCCCAGTGGAGGGATCAGGAGCCTAGGTCCCATTGTTCTTCCAGAGTCAAGCTCTGGGGTATTCGTTGGCCCCTGGTGGCGGTTAGCGGACACAACATCCCTCCCCCCATAGTTCAGACCCACCCTAGGTCACATAGTCCTTGAGGTACAACGGGGACCGCCGTTCTCTGGTGGACTGCCGGGGGGGCGGTACTGGGACCTCTGGGGTCCCGCCCCCTGTGCTGGGAAGCGCTTGTGGTTGCGGCCCCTCTGGTTCCGGAGCGCCGGTTGTCGGGGCTTCCTCTGTAGCTGCCGGGGGAACGGTGGCAAGGTTCGGACGTTCTTCCGTGGGGGAGTCCTGCGCGGGGGCGTCAGGTGGGCTCCTCTTGGGGTCTGCCCGTCGTTCAGGACCCTCCGCGTTTGGGTGTTCTGGAAGCATGCGCCGACAGAGCTGGTCGATGTGCCGCCGCAGGACCTGCCCACATTCCGTTGACACTTCGTACATTACGGTGCCTGTGGGACGGATGATGCAGCCAGCGACCCAGTCCGGCCCTCTACCGAAGTTCCTGGCAAAGACAGGGTCCTCTGGGAAGAACCCGCGAGGTGCTTCCCTCTGCTCTGGGGAGTTCCGTGGCTCAGGAGCCCTGTCGGGGTGTAGGCGGTCCAGTAAGGTGGATGGCCTCCGACCCATTAGGAGCTCTGCTGGGCAGCGACCACTTACTGGGTTGGGCGTTGTCTGTTGCGCCAAGAGGAAACGGGCGATGCGACATTCCCAGTCACCCTCCATCAGGCGGCTTAATGCTTCCTTTGCCGTCCGGACCATGCGTTCCGCTTGGCCGTTTGTCACGGGGTGGAAAAGGTGCCGACCTGATGTGTTTGATCAGGTTGCTGCTGAGGAACTGCTGGAACTCCTCTGACGTGAACGCTGTCCCGTTGTCCAAGACGATGGTGTCTGGAAGGCCGTATGTGGCAAAGATCCTCTGGAGGGCGCGTATGGTGGCCTTTGTGGATGTTGCGGAGACGGGGCTTATCTCCAGCCACTTCGAGTAGGAATCCACAGTCACAAGGAATATCAGTCCATGGAATGGTCCGGCGAAGTCTATGTGTAGCCGGCACCACGGGGTTTGTGTGGATTCCCACGACTGGGCTGGCGCACCCGGTGGGCTGGGTCGGATGGCCTGGCAGGTCGGGCAACGTTTCACCCATGCCTCTACTTCTGTGTCGATGCCTGGCCACCAGACGTAGCTCCGGGCGAGGGCTTTCATCCTGACGATGCCCGGATGCGCTTCATGAAGGGCCTGGAGAAACTTTTGACGGAGGGCGCCGGGGACCACAACCCTGTCTCCCCACAGCAGGCAGCCTTTGTGGGCTGACAACTCCTCTTGGCGGGCCATAAATGCCGTGAACTCAGGGCCCTCTGTCTTTACAGGCCACCCCCTCACCACCCAGCCCAGCACCCGGGATATGACAGGGTCCCGTGCCGAGCGGTGGGCAATGTCTGCAGCCTGCAGCGGGGCCTCCGGCAGGCCCTCCAACTGGAGGACAAGGTGAACTGGGGCCGGATCCTCCACCACTTCTGGAAGGGGAAGACGGCTAAGGGCGTCGGTGTGGCCCATGGCTTTCCCTAGGTGATGTTGCAGCTGGTAATCGTAGGCCGCCCGGAAAATGGACCACCACAAGACTCGCAGTGAGATGACCTGCAGCGTCCGGCGATTGGGCGCAAAAAGTCCGTGGAGCGGTCGGTGGTCTGTGGCGATGGTGAAAGGCCGGCCGTAGACGAAGTCGTGGAACTTCTTGACCCCTGCTACAATGGCTAGTCCTTCGCGATCTATCTGGTCACGGGGACCTCCCGCCCGTCTGGGAGACGATGTGCCAGTACTGCCCCGGCGCCATAGGGTGAGGCGTCGCATGCCAAGACAACTGGCAGTGACTCATTAAAATGGGCCAGGACTGAGTTCAAAATCAATAGTTCTTTAACATTCTGGAACATGGCAGCCTGGCGGGGCCCCCACACCCAGGGGGCCTGCTTGTCCAACAGGCAATGGAGGGGTTCTGCTACTGCCGCCTTGTGGGGCAGAAAGGCATGGTATTAATTGAGAATCCCTAAAAACGCCTGTAATTCTGATTTGGACTTTGGTGGCGAAGCTTCCATGATTGCTTTTACTTTGTCCTCCGAACACGAGGCCCTCCGCGTCCACCGTGAACCCCAGAAAGTCCACAGACAGCACCCCCAGCTGACACTTCTCAAGTTTAACTTTCAGTCCAGCATCCTGGAAACGCCGGAGCACTGTGTGGAGGCGGTCTGCGAAGTCGAAAAACGGGGTGACTCCGGGGATCCCTTTGAGGAGAGGATCCATCAGTTGTTGGAACAGCCCTGGTGCCACACTCACCCCGAATTGCAGTCGCTTGACCCGGAATGCCCCCCGGTGGGTCACAATGGTTTGCGCCTCAGCAATCGCCTCGTTTACCAGCAACTGTTGGTAAGCTTGGGCGAGATCCAATTTACCAAAGATACCAAAGTGGCTAGTGCGTGGCTGACCACAGGTACCAGATATGTGTGGTCCTGTAGCGCCTTGTTCAGTGTACATTTATAGTCCGTGCAGATGCGGACCGCCCCATTTGGCTTTTCCACTACGACTATTGGGGTCTCCCACGCTGTGTGGGAGACCGGTTCCAGGACGCCTTGAGCTACAAGGCGATCTAGTTCCACGTCGATTTTCGGCTTGACCGACAACGGAACCGTCTTGGCAAGCATTCGGATGGGGGCCACCTTTGTGTCTAGGCGCAGGGACACCGGGGCCCCATATAGCGGCCCAGAAAGTCATAGCGGCCCCATATAGCGGCCCAGAAAGGGCACAAGCGTTTAAGCGTGGCCTCAGAAATTATTGAGGCCGCGGAGCCAGAGTCTATCTCCATACGGCATGGGGATCCCTCTATTGTTACCGTGGCTAAAATTTTAGGGGTAGGCAATTTGCCGGGGAGTTGCAGTACCTTTGCAGCTGTATGTGTGAGGTGGTAGAGGTCCCCGGCCTCTGCGTCATCCTCGCAGTGTGCTTCTGCTCTGTGACGCGGTCTTTGTCTTCGAGCGGCACACACGAGCGACGTGGCTGGTCCCCCCGCAGTTTCGGCAGATCGCGTCGCGGAACTGGCATGACTTCCTCTCGTGCTTCTCTCCACAGCTCCGCAGTCAGCAGCAGCGGTGTGGGGTCTTTCTTGCCCTTGAGAGCGACGCTTGGGGCCTGCGTATGCTCGGTGGACCTCTTGCTCCTCAGGGTCGTCTGGCTCAACCTTCATGGCCGTGGCGGGGTGCGACAGCTCCCAGGCGATGGATAGGGCAGAGGCGAAGGTGACGGTCTCTGCTTCCGTAATCCATCGCTTGAGCTTCTCTTCCCTTAGTCTTTGTCTTCGAGCGGCACACGCAAGCGACGTGGCCGGTCCGCCCGCAGTTTCGGCAGATCACGTCGTGGAACTGGCATGACTTCCTCTCGTGCTTCTCTCCACAGCTCCGCAGTCAGCAGCAGCGGCGTGGGGTCTTTCTTGCCCTTGAGAGCGACGCTTGGGGCCTGCGTATGCTTGGTGGACCTCTTGCTCCTCAGGGTCGTCTGGCTCAACCTTCATGGCCGTGGCCGCGGCGGGGTGCGACCGCTCCCAGGCGATGGATAGGGCAGAGGCGAAGGTGACGGTCTCCGCTTCCGTAATCCATCACTTGAGCTTCTCTTCCCTTAGTCCCACGATGAGGCGGTCTTGGAGGGCCTCGTCTAAGTTCGCCCCGAACTTACAGTCAGCGGCCAGGTGGCGGAGCTCTGCGAGGAAATCCGCGACTGTCTCCCGGGTGAGCTGGCTCCGGTTGTAGAACGCCAGCTGACAGGCCATCTCCGATGGCTTCGGAGCATAGTGGTTTTGCACCGCCTTGACAATCTGGTCAAAGGAGCAGGCATCGAGGTCCGTCGGGGACAGCAAGCGTTCTGCTAAGGACACGACTGCTGTTCCGCAGGAGGCGAGGAGGAAACCTCTCTTTTGTGCGTCGTCCGTCACCTTGTAAAAGGCGAGCGCGGACTTTACGCCACGTACCCATGCGCTCTAATCTTGCGGGCGAGCTGTGTCAAAGGGCGGCAGCAGGCCTGGTCCGGACACGGTTGCCATTGTGCACGTCGGGGCTGGTGGTGTAGAGACGGCGTCTCCTGCGGTCTTGCTCATTGGTCAGCTGTGGAGCTGCGTGCTTTCAGTCGCCGCTCGGTGGCCTAGCGGACAATCCCATCCTCGTCGCCACTATTGTGTAGTGGGTTAGCCACATGGAAGACCCGCTAAGGCATGCATGATACCCTGCACGCATTACTGGTACACAACAAAGACAAAGACAAACGGCCGGCTGGCCAACTATATACACACCTGGGGACACACCCCTAGGTCCCGTTGGTGGGCTTAAATCTCCTGCCATGGTCCCATTGGTCCCCCAGTGGAGGGACCAGAGCCTAGGTTCCATTGTTCTTCCAGAGTCAAGCTCTGGGGTATTCGCTGGCCCCTGGTGGTGGTCAGCGGACACAACAGAGGAGATGACTAAGAACAATGGGAAAATGTCAATTTGACGAGAACTCTGAAGGGACTCATGGAAGATGGATCTAGAAGATGGATCACATCATATTCCTTCCCTTTGGTAGCACGTAGTGATGCAAGACTCATGACATCATGACATGGCGGGTTTCCCTGCCCCCTCCACAAACAGCACCCAATGAAGCAGAGAAGATAGGGAGGGACCACACTTTGCAATGACGTCATATCATATGTCCTGCATTGATTGATGTTACACAGGAAGAGAGGGTGTGAGGGGCTGTGACTTAACTACTTGGCATTCAGGAAGTCCCAAGTTCAGTTCTCAGTGTCTCCCTTTGTAAAGGATCCCAGA
>NW_015175369.1:694551-729994 GCF_001447785.1 Gekko japonicus
TACAATACTGATCTTGCTGGATCAATAGTCCAACTAAGGATAAGGCTTCTCCATACTTTAGAATTGTAAGCCACCTAGAGCCACAAGGGAAAGGTGGGACCTCAGCAGTTTGATAGATAAATAAGACGGTCTTCTAGGAAATTTATTTATTTATTTATTTATTTCGACTTTTATCCCACCCTCCCCGCAAGCGGGCTCAGGTCGGGTCACCAATCACAAAGTAACCATACAATTAAGTAGTTAAAACCATATTTCTCATAAAACCTGATCAGACACAAAACAGGGTGGATTCGCTTCGACAGCAGTGCTTAGTTTGAGCCGGTTCAATTTGGCCAGCATTGTCAGCAGGGGAGGCCGAGATAGAATTCGGATGTCTGCCGCCTCATCCAAAGGCCCAGTGGAACAGCTCTGTCTTGCAGGCTCGGCGGAATTGTAACAAATCCCACAGGGCCCTAATCTCAAGAAGGAGCTTGTTCCACCAGGCTGGGGCTAAGGCAGAGAAAGCCCTGGCCCCAGTCGAGGCAAGCTGGACATCCTTGGGGCCAGGGACAACCAGGAGATGTTGGGTCACTTGAGTTGGTATGAAAATATTACGGATGAACATTGGGGTTGGCCTGAATTTTGCATGCTAGGCATTTGAGAATCAAGCGCACCTTGTTTACGGTGCCCATTTTCTCTCTAGCAGATCCCTTCCTACTAAGGTTGCCAACTTCCAGGTGGGGCCGGATTTTTCCTGGAATTACAGCTCATCTCCAGACCACAGAGATCAGATCCCCTGGAGAAAATGGCTGTTTTGCCGGACTCTGTGGCATTGTACCCTGCTGAGGTCCCTCCCCAGATTCCACCCACAGAATTTCCTGGAATGTCCCAGCTCAGAGCTGGCAGTCCTACATTCATATCGATGTGGTGTATTTTGAGTAACTGTGCATCTGTGCAACAGTGACATTCAGCATGACAGTGTCTGTTGGCGCATACATGCAATTTACTTATTTGCTGAGCTTACGTATGCCCTGTCTGGTCATCAAGCAACACTGAAGAACAGCTGTGTTCCCAATGCATGTGCTGCTTTTGCACCTGTGCAGCTGACAACATTAATCACTTGGCAGCACTGATTTGTTTAATTTCTGGATTAAAATCTTCGTATCCTGCCTTCCTCCTCCCCTTAAAGAAGGACTTAAGGGAGCTCATAAAACATAAGATATCCGAAATAACAACTCTTTGCAATAAACAGTGAAGGCCCCAGTATACGTAGTTGTTACTGACACAAGATAAAACACTGCCAGCCAAACTCTGGCTGCCTTCCTCCTTAGCAAAATGCCCTCCTGAACAAAAGGGTTTTGCATGTTTCTTTGAATGCTAGTAATGGGGATTAAAGCTCCATTCTATGGTGCTGGAATTCTGGCTGGAAAAGCCTGCCAGTGAGCCAGAACTGTTCTAAACATTCTGAAGGATGGGACAGCAAACAGGTATTGTCATGGAGAGCGTAGCTGGGGTATGAATTCATTCATTGTGCTGGCATATCCTCTGGACTTACTGGTAGGGATGGGCATAAACCGGGAAAATGCAGTTCATTTTGGTTTGTGGTTCATGGCGTGCCCAGTTCATGAGCCATGAACCGTCAAGAACCTTTAGTCACCAAATGAACTAGCTTGGTTTGTGAAGTTTGTGATGTGGTAACCCCCCTTCCCGTGTTCTAGAGACACCAAACTCGCAGGGGATCTCTGGCCGACTCTCCTCCCTACCTGTCCTCCAAGTTTGGAAAGGATTGGATTTATGGGGTCTGAGTTACAGCCCCCCAAAGAAGGTGCCCCTCAGAAAGTGCTTTCTGGGGAAATGACAGGTGCAGGTTCAGGAGGTTCAGGAGTGTATAGAATGAACCCTGTGCAAGCTAGAGAAATCAAACTCGCAGGGAAACTCTCTCGATGCTCCTCTACATGCCCTCCAAATTATGTGCAGATTGGATTGGGGGTCTGAGTTATGGCCCCCCAAAGAAGATGCCCCCAGGAAAGTGCTTTTGGGGGAAATGTCAGGTACAGATTCACAAGTGCAAGCCACACACAACAAATGCACAGGGAACCTCAACCTGCTGCCTGCTCCTCTACAGTTTCTCCTCATTGCTTTGAAATTTGCTTTGAAGTTTGGTAAACATTTTGATTAAGCAGAGACAGTCTGTCTGGAAATGTATCCATTCACAAACCACCACCACCACCATGAATCACTTGAAAATTCATGGAAAGTTTATGCTGGTTGACCTGCCATGAACTTCAGTTTGCAAACCACAAAACGGCCTAAATTCATCACGAACTTTTGTTTGGGAGCTGGTTCGTGCCCATCCCTACTTACTGAATAGAACTATACTTCTCAGGTGTTAGTGCAAGAATGCACAAAGAGCTTGTGATCCAATTTAGAACATGGTTAACATGAATATGCTCAGCTTTGGGAGCCAGGTAGGCAATAAGGGCAAGCCTGGCATGCTAGAGAGGTGAGCCACACTGCTTTCTCCACACCAAAACAGGCACCAAATAACCAAGGAAACCAATCTTTTATAAGGTGATTTGTTTTCTCTTGGCTTGCTGATGGTGGAAGGTGGGCAGGAGACAAAGGCAGCCATAGGAAAGCAGTGTGAGAATGCACCCACACAAAGGATTCACAATACAATTCCTGGTATTCCAAAAAGTGAGCAATTTTTCAAGTGTTCATGGGTGGTGCTCACAATTTGCAAACATACCATGATTCGAACAAAGACATATTCGCTCCATTAGTAATGTGAATTGTGTTTGCGGGGGACAAGACACAGCCATGGGAAAGCAGTACATGTTGTACAAGACGTCTGTGACACAATTTTTAGCATTAAGGAAGTGAGTGGTTTTTCGAGCCTTTGAGGGCGGTGCTCGCACTTTGCAAACAAAGTGCAATGTATTAATTTATTTGGAAAATGTATATGCCGCCTCTCCAGAGAAACTGCTTAGTTTGAACAGAGGGAGTATTCACTCCGGTGCGAATGTCAATTCTGTCTTGTTACAAAGAAGGGGAAAGTTGAACGATTCAAGTGGCATCTTTTGGGGAGTGCTGCTGATGAATTTCCAGCATGCTTCAGATAAGTGAACTACACACTGTTGAGCATCACTGGGAGGGCAAAACAGGTAGCCAAACCCTGGATGCCTCTGCATAAGAGCATGTTATTCCCCCACTTTCTGAAAAAATACAGCATGTGATCACACACACCCCTCCCCCTATCATGGCTTTCTTATTCCCTGGCCGACTAGATCAACTTGGCTAAAAATAGACAACGCGGCAGCTGTATAAAAATTGTTTAGTGGCACAGAATAATTGTTGGTGTTACACTTCTTTTGTCTGAGCGTTCCATTTACTTATCAATGCAAAAAGATGTCATTTGGGGACCGTGATGATGGGTGGAGGGGAAGGGGGAAGTATCTTTGAATGCATCTCATAAGGTCAGCTTTCAAGAGGTTAAATAATGTGGAAACTTCTTTTTGTTGTTTTAACAGAACTCCGTTTAGCAAAGGCTCCTTTCACGCCAAAGAATTCCTGGAACTTTGTATCATAAAATCGGAATAACTGGAGTTTTGTTCGCCACAAAGGAGCTCTGGCTCAGTATGAGAAAATTCTTCAGCGTGTGTAGGCTTGGGAGAGAATTCACAAAGTTCTTTCTTATGCCATAAAACACACACACACACACACACACAAACCCCCCGAGGTAGGTCTCTTCTGAGTTTACAATGGACCTTTGTGGCACAAAGATGCAAGTGGCTTTCTGTCATGGCAAAGATAGTGCTTTCCCCCATTTCATAGTATTTCTCTGGGCTTTAACTCTGAATGGCACAATTGGTGCTCCAGGTGTCGCCCAACAGAACAAGCGTTAAGTGAGACCTAGTCTGGAGCCGTGGTACTGGGGAAACCCCATGCGGTTTCTCCACCTGGAAATATCTCCCCCTGGCTGTTTTAGCTTCAGTGTACAAAGTGCCATCAAGTTACAGTTGGCTGATGGCAACCCCCATAGGATTTTCAAGGCAAGAGACAATCAGAAGTGAATTTGCCGTTGCCTGCCTCTGCGTAGCAACCCTGGACTTCCTTGGTCGTCTCCCATCCAAGTACTAGCCAGGGCCGACCCTGCTTAGCTCCCTCGATCTGACAAGACTGGACTAGCCTGGGCTATTCAGGTTGGGGCAATAGGATTAGGATTGTGGAAATTAAAACCAAGTAAAAAAACTGGAACAGACTGTAGCAAAGTCTAAGTATAAACATGACATATGAAATGATGCAGAAATTGCTTCACAGGTTAATACATACAGCAACAAATTGTGGACTTTGTGTGTGTGTGTGTAAAGTGTTGTCAAGTCATAGCCAATTTATGGCCACTTCACAGGTTTTTCAAGGCAAGTGAGAAGCAGAGGTGGTTTGCCTTTGCCTTCCTCTCCAAAGTCTTCCTTGGTGGTCTCCCATCCAAGTACTGACCCTGTTTAGCTTCTGAGATCTGATGAGATCGGGCTATATACCATGCTGCCTTCCTCTGCAGAGTCTTCCTTGGTGGTCTCCCTTCCAAGTACCGACCCTGCTTAGCTTCTGAGATCTGATGAGATCGGGCTATATACCATGCTGCCTTCCTCTGCAGAGTCTTCCTTGGTGGTCTCCCTTCCAAGTACCGACTCTGCTTAGCTTCTGAGATCCGATGAGATCGGGCTATATATCATGCTGCCTTCCTCTGCAGAGTCTTCCTTGGTGGTCTCCCTTCCAAGTACTGACCCTGCTTAGCTTCTGAGATCCGACGAGATCGGGCTATATACCATGCTGCCTTCCTCTGCAGAGTCTTCCTTAGTGGTCTCCCTTCCAAGTACTGACCCTGCTTAGCTTTTGAGATCTGATGAGATCAGGGCCGGCTCACCCGCTAGGTGAGCTAGGCACTCACCTAGAGCACGGGCCGGCCCTTAGGGCACAGAAGGAGAGGCAGGGGCGGTCGCCAGCGCGCCTGGCCAGCATGGCGGAGGAGGCAGCGGCACAGCCCACAGGAGCCTGGCGCACTCCCGGCACTAGGAGCCGGAGGAGCGCCCTTCATGGAGCCAGGTGCCACGGCAGCACCAGCAGCAGCACAAGGGAGGGACACGAACCGTCCCGCCAAAAGGGTGGCTGCCGGGGATGCGGCGCAATCGCTCCCTCTATCGTTGGCGCTGCTGGGCGCAGGGAGTGGGGCAAGTCTTGGCGGAGGAGCGGCTGGAAGGAGAGAGCCGGAACGGGGGAGGCAAGGGGGGAGGGGAGGGAGGCGCCTCCCCGGCTGCTGAAGGCGGGCCACGGATGAGCAGAGCTCCGTGGAGGAGGCCGCCTGGCCGGAGAAACATCGGCTCTGCCTTGGGAGCGAGTGAGGCCCGGGAGAAGCGCCACCCGGGGAGCCTCTCGTTGTGCCGCCAAGATGGTTGCCGCCAGGGCTGGCCAGGCTGGTTGCGTGGCCCGTCTCAGTGCCTCCGGACAGGGCCACTCCAACCACCTCCCCAGCAGCAGAGAGCGGAATATTCCCAGACGGCCAACAAAGGACGGGGCGCCCCCCCGGCTCCCGGGAAGCCCCGTCTCGTCAGGCCTTGGGGAGACCGGGAGACCCCACTGGAGATAATGGATGCGTGCTTCCCTGGCCGGCCGGCCGGCCCCCCTCCCTTGGCAAGCACTGTGCAGGGCTGGGTGAAGGGGGGGGACGCTGGGGAGCTCCTTAATTCGTGGGGCGGCCAGAAGAAAGTCGGAAGCAACTCGAGGAGGGTTCACACACACACACACGCAAAGAGTTCAGGCCTTCCCTTTCCAGGCTGGCTCTCCTTGCACAGCAAGTGGTTGCTCCCCCCTCCCCTTCCCCAGGAGGAGAAAGGAGGGCCGGCACAGCCACCCTTGAGAGAGGGCCCCCCCAGCCGTCCTCTCAGGGCTTCTCCGGGGGTCTCCTGCATTGCATTTTGACGTCCATGGATCCCCCCCCCCCGCGCCGCTGCTTAAAAACCACCCAGCTCCAGAGGGAGAAGACGGGAGGACGAAGAAAAGGTTTGATGGGGGGGGGATAAGAGCTAGGGGAGAAATGCAGACAATAAAGCTACAAATCCCATCCTGTCCATGTTTACGTTTCTTACTGGCCGCGCTTGCCCTTCTCCCTCTTCCTTCTCTCCAGGCCCCACCTGGAGGTTGGCAACCAGGTAATTGGGCATGCGGGGGGCGCCAGAAGGTAGCCCCGCCTAGGGCACAAAAAACCCTCAGGCCGGCCCTGGATGAGATTGGGCTATATGCCATGCTGCCTTCCTCTGAATATAATAGAAGCCAATGTTGGATCAGGCCAATGGCCCATCCAGTCCAACACTCTGTCACACAGTGGCCAGAAATACCAGGTGCTGTCAGGAGGTCCACCCGTGGGGCTAGACACTAGGAGCCCTCCCACTGTTGCCCCCCCCAAGGACCAAGAATACAGAGCATCACTTGCCCCAGACCGAGAGTTCCTATCTATACTTTGTAGCTAATAGCCACTGAAGGACCTTTGCAGAGTCTTCCTTGGTGGTCTAACATCCAAGTACTGACCCCACTTAGCTTCTGAGACCTGGCAAGATCGGGCTATGCTATGCTATTCCACATCCCATTGTGGACTGTCCTACTATTTATTGTCCATCCTGTCTCTTTATTAAAGCATTCTTTCGGAACCAATGTGTTATAATAAAGCCCCTTTTACCTTTACAAAAATGCCCTCCTGAATAATTCAGTTTTGTATAGTTGGTGACCTGCCTGCCAAGTGGGAACCTACTTGTGGCCCAGCTCCTCATTGCAAAGTCTTGGATTGTTTACTAAAGAAATCAAATATTAAGAAGACAACCACAAACCCGGAGCAGAAGCAATTTTCTTTCTGATATCGTACAAGTAGCTCTCTGCACACAAGGAGGGCCTCTCCAGGACGCAAGCCAAGTACAGTAAATCTAATTTGCTTTTCAGAATTTAAAAAAACCCAAACCCACTCGTATCAATTTATCCCCACTCCAATCAACAGTTGGAAGGTTTAGACATACTTCATCTGACTTTTTATTTTACCAAAATTCATAGGTTTGTGTTCTTGAACGTATGGTCCTTAAGTGTATTATTCCCCACCACCACCTCTTTAAAAAATTGTAATTTCCCTTTCCTGTTCGATGGACAGTTTTACTCTCCAGGTATTGTTTTTGCCCTCTCTGTTTTCTTGTTCAAAATTACTTCCATACTTCACGGACTCAGCGGAGGTCAAAATGACCTCTGGCAAAATCTGGCACTCAGGATCTTCTGCATATACCTCTCCTTCCGTTTCATCCCGTTCTTCCCTTTAGCAGGTGTGATGAACTATGAAAAACCACTCTGAGGGGAGGTAGTAGCAGAGGCTCACTCTGATTGGTGAGTCGCCTCCAGGACAACGGAAGCATCCATGAGGGGGCTGGGGGGGGGGAGGAGAGCTGACAGTTGGAAGGGTGGTTGGAGGGGGGGTTTTTTGGGGGAGAGAGTGAATCTAATGGAGGAGGGGGCCTTTTGAGTGGCTGCCTTCAGAGAGAAAACACTCAGTCTGGGAGACAGTGGCAGGATGTCCCAGAGAGAGGGGCAGAGCAGACTCCACTGAAGGGTTGTGTCAGAGTAAAAGGTCAGACCCAGGTTAAAAAAGAGACATCCATGCACACAAGGGCTAGTTGGTATTCAGAGCCTAATCAGGGGAACCCTAGTTTATTGGTTGTATAACTTCATTTGTTCGTTGCCAACTGTTTGCTATTATAAAACCTTTTCCCATTTTCCCTGCCTTTCGTTAAGAATAAATCTTTCCTCGTATTTCATTTTTAAACCCTGCTATTGGTGCCATTCTTTCTTACCTGTCGGGAAAGGTTTGGGCTCCTGAGGTTCCCTTTACCTGAGAAGGGGTCCTCACAGCAGGTATCCTTGGCCTCTAGCTGACCTCGAGGAAAGGGAGGTCTTGTATACTGTATTTCAGGTATACATACTTAAAAATGAAATATGAATGCAGTGCAAGCTCTGATCTATGACTAACAGATTCGTCCCAAATAAAAAAGCTCTTCCTTCAGTTACACGTAATTTATCCTGAAATAAATCCACAGCAGGATCATTGTTTCAATTCGGTTGAATTCAATTCAGCAGAAGAGGAAGGTTTTTATACACTGCTTTTCTCTACCTTAGGAGCTGCGGTGGCTCAAGTGGTTAAGACGCTGAACTGCGGGCTGTGGAAGGTCAGTAGTTCAGCAGTTCGAGACCCGAGTGTGCCGCAAGACGGAGTGAGCTCCCGTCTCTAATTCCAGCTCCTGCCAACCTAGCAGTTCGAAAGCAAGAACTTGCAAGTAGATAAATAGGTACCACTTCAGTGGGAAGGTAACAGCGTTCCGTGCGCCTTGGTGATTAGTCATGCCGGCCACATGACCACGGAAACGTCTTCGGACAGCGCTGGCTCTTCGGCTTTGAAACGGAGATGAGCACCACAACCCTAGAGTCGGATTCGACTGGCTTTCGAGCAAGGGAACCTTTACCTTTACCTTTCTCTATCTTAAGGAGTCTCAAAGCGGCTTACAATTGCCTTCCCTTCCTCTCCCCGCAACAGGCACCTGTGAGGTAGGTAGAAGAAGTAGGTTTTTATACTCCATTTTCCTCTAAGGAATCTCCGAGCAGTTTACAGTCTCCTTCCCTTCCTCTCCCCACCACGGGCACCTTGTGAGGCAGGTGGGGCCGAGAGAGTTCTGAGAGAACGGTGACTGGTCCGAGGTCACCCAGCTGGCCTCCTGGGGAGGAGGAGTGGGGAATAAAACTCGGGTCTCTAGGTTAGAGTCTGCCGCTCTTAACTACTACACCCTGCCGGCAGGGAGCAAATGCCCTCTGGAACAAAAGGCTTCCTTTCACTACCTGGGACCCACATCTCTGAAAGACCATCTCTCCCCATATAAAGCACCATGCCTGCTATATTCTACAGACTAATGTCTGTTGAAGGTGTCCTCTCTTGGACAGTATGGTTGGTCGCGGCGTGATGCTATGGATTCTCCGTTGCTCCCCCACTGTTGCCTCATGACCTTTGCCTGGAGATTCAAAACAAAGCACATTCACTCACCGAATAGCACTGACACAGGAGGAAAAAAAGTTATGACCTGAGATGACCTTGCTATCAGTTTTTAGGAGGACAGTTGAGGGAGATGGGATGCCTCTTAAGCTTGTGTTAGACATGGCCTTGTCACTTTTGAGCAGATTGCCGTGAGTACTTATGAACGCCCCTTGTGAACGGCATGTCGTGAGGAAGGGATTATTGAATCCTCAGATATCTATTGTGTCTGATCAGGGTTACTTACCTGTTGTGGTGTGTTTGGGACATTATTTACCTCTTTTTTGATCGTATGTGCACTGAGGAAGGCTAATTGGGAGGGGCTGTGGCTCATTGGTAGAACATCCCCAGCTCAATCCTCGGCATCTCCGGTTAAGAGGACCAGGCAGTAGGTGATGTGAAAGACCTGAGACCCCCGAGAGCCACTTCCAGTCTGAGTAGACAATACTGACTTTGATGGACTGATGGCTACAATTCGTAAGTATTGCCTTTATATATAATATACTGAATCGGATTACAGGAGCGTTTTGTACGTGACTTTGATGTGCTGTGTTTGTAGGGCACACGTCAGCTTTTTGTGGATGTGGTGGAGCTTCTTTTATTCTTTAAAGGTGCCTCTTTTTTAAATGTATTTTTCTTTTTCTCAACCTTTTGGGTCACCTAATCAATCTGTCATTTCCAGTTGTGTTTTGGATTCCCCTTTCCCTTTGCTGTGATTGTCTGTATGGCCACTGTGCGGTCGCAGGCTTTTCCTGTGTTCAGACCAGTCCTTTGGAACAGTTTAGTGGAGTGGGTGTAGATGGCGCCTTCACTATCTGCATTCAGGAAGGCATGCAAAAGTCTTTTATTTCAGAAGACATTTAGTGACAAGGAAATTGTTTTGGAAGATCTGGCTTGTTTTTGTTTTTTAAAAGTCTTGTTAGTGGACAATTTGTATTGTTATTTGTGTGTTTGTGCATTGTCTTGTTAGCCACCTTGAGTCTAAGGCCGGGGTCCTTAACACGGTGTTTGCAAACACCTTACCTGGTGCCCCCCCAAGTATTTTTAGAAAGTGGGTGGGACCAGGTGGGGCTCCTGTCCAGCAGGGCTTCTGATTGGCCATTGGAGATCTGTTTGACTGTGTAAATTAAACTAATGTTGCTTTGGTAGCAGCTACCATTTACTTATTTATTATTTACACTTATATCCTGCCCTCCCTGCCTTACGGCAGCTCAGGGTAGCTAACAGCATAATAAATATACATTAAAATTCCAATAAAACTATCACTATAAAACCATACTGTTTACACATAACTTACATTAAAAGATGGCGATCTTCTGATATCTACTGTCCACTGAATGGTGTCATCAAAATTCCATCCGGCTATAAAGCCTCAGTTAGTGGGGCCATTGGTACTAGGGTTGCCAAATGCTTTTTGAGCCGCAGCGGGGGACACCATAGAGTTTTCCCTTGGATGACCGTGGCCCCGCCCCCAGCGTGCCCAGCGTGGTCACGTCACTTCCGGGTGACGTGCACGTCAGGGTGAGGTTCCCCCCAGAGCCCGATCCGCTGGCGGCGGGGAACAGTCCTCTGGGGCGGGGGTTTCCCCACCCCCCGGGGGGACTTGGCAAGCCTAATTGGTACTGTTGGTACAGTTGGTAATGGGGCCATGGCCATAAAATCGAGGCGGCTCCCTACTTAAAAGCCTGGCAGACGAGCCCTGTTTTACAGGACCTGTGGAACTGTAAAAGGTCCCGCAGGGCCCTGATGTCCTCTGGGAGCTCATTCCACCAGTGAGGGGCCACCACCAAAAAGGCCCTGGCCCTTGTTGTAGCTAACCTGGCTTCTTTCGGCCCCGGAAGAACCAGGCGATTTTGGGAGCCCAATCTTAGTGCTCGCTGGGGTACATACAGGGAGAGGCGGTCCCTCAGGAAAGCAGGTCCCTGGTCATATAGGGCTTTAAAGGTAAGAACCAGCACCTTGAACCGTATCTGGTATGCTATAGGCATCCAGTGCAGTGTTTTTAGGACAGGCTGTATGTGTTCTTGCATAGGAAGACACAATAACAGCCTCGCCGCTGCATTCTGCACCAGCTGCAGCTTCCAGATTTGGGACACGGGCAGCCCCATGTAGAGAGCATTACAATAATCCAATCTTGAGGTGACCAATACACGGATCACTGTTGCTAGGTCATTGTGTTCAAGGAAGGGAACCAACTGCCTAACCAGCTGTAGATGGCTGCTACCTGGGCCTCCATCGTTAAGGAGGTGTCCAGGAGCACTCCCAAACTCCTAACCTCCAGCACTGGCACCAACGGCGCCCTATCGAAGGTTGGGAGAGGGATCCCCAACCTTGGACCGCTCTGACTCAAGCACAGGACCTCCGTCTTCGTCGGATTCAGTTTCAGTCGGCTCAGCCTAAGCCAACCAGCCATGGCTTTCAATGCCAGGTCCAGATCTCCTGGGCTAGAGTCTGACTGGCCGTCCAATAACAGATTATATTACAGTGTTGGTTCTGCCAGGCCTGTAGCCAGGATTTTGTGGCTTGTGGGGCAAATTTTTTTTCTGTTGGGGCTGAAGATCTCAGTGCAGAAAGAAAAGCCATTTAGCCAATGTTATCAGGACAGATCTCTAAACTGCAAGCTTTCAACCACCCTAGATGACAGTTCTCAGCTGCTGCAAGTTAATCACTTCGGCCAGCCTAAGCAACAATTCTGATAAGAAGCCGGCAGGTGGGGGTGATGATGTCTGTAGTTAAGAAAGCCAACACTCAGGCAGAAAAACCCTCTTCAAGGAGACCAGTTTCTTGACACAGAGTTAGAAGGGATCCTAGGGGTCACCTACTCTAACCCCCCTTGCTTAGTGCAGGAATTAGTCAACTACAGCACCCCACTCTGCTTAAAGGAGCACACACCTTTAAAAATGTTTTAAAATGATTGAAAAAAGAATTTACAGGAGAAATTCTTGTGGGGCTGTGCCTTTAAGAAAGGGGGTGGAACCCCCAAAAGTCCCACGGAAGCTATGGGCCTGGGCTCTGCTCTGTTTCCTGGTGTATGTTTTGAAATTACTCCTCTCGGCCCTTGCACTCAAGCTTACTTTGTATGTGGCCCCATATCATGGGAGGCGATGATGGCACCGGGCCCCTGCCTAGGTTTGCAGCACAGCTGGAGTTGGCAGCATCACCAGAGCTGGAAGCTGGCCCCTCTGACTCCTCAGGAATTGACAGCTTGCCACCGCCAGTGTCGGAGTCAGTAACCCACGCACCTGGTCCTGCAGCAGCTGATGAGGTACAGGTGCAAAGGGAAAGCCCGCCTGATTCACCTCTGCAGGTGGCTCAGATGAGGGAGCAGCTCCGCAAGGACTTGGCAACTCATCGCCAAGACACACACTGGCAGGGAAGGCGGGGACCGAGCCCTGAGTACTGACAGGAGTGGTGCCACCGCTCATATATATCTCCCGCTCGGGAGTGGCCTCTCTGTGGAAGCAACAAGTAACATCCGTGCTCGCATCCACCCTCGGCTCTTGTTCTCGGACCTCGCTCTTGTTTGGATTCCTTGGGT
This sequence comes from Gekko japonicus, assembly GCF_001447785.1. Lineage (NCBI taxonomy): Eukaryota > Metazoa > Chordata > Lepidosauria > Squamata > Gekkonidae > Gekko > Gekko japonicus. Next base: position 707,175 of record NW_015175369.1, read on the forward strand.
CGGTTACAAGTCATTTCAGAGCTGTTCTCTCACAAACAGTTCTCGAAAGAGCTCTCTCAGCCCCACGTACCTCCTTCAGGTAGTGAAAGGCGGGGTATAAATCCAGTCTCCTCCTCCTTCTTCCACCTCAGGCTCCGAACAGATATCATAGATTGGGGTGGATGTCCATTTTGCCACAAAATGACTGCAGGAGCCCTCTCCTTGCAGGAGGAAGCAGCAGTGCCAAAGCCCTTTCACTTTTTTGGAGGCAATGGCCACTATCCAAAGAATTTTATTTGTTTATTTCATTTGTACCCCACCTCTCTCCCAAGCTGGTATCCAGTGGCTTACATTGTTATCCTCGCCTCCATTTTATCTGCACAATGATCCTGTGAGGCGGGCTAGGCTGAAAGTGCGTGACTGGCCCAAGGTCACCCAGCAAGCCTACCCAGCAGAGCGAGGATTCAAACCTGGCCCTCCCAGATCCTAGTGCAACGCTTTAAATCATGGCACTATGCTAGCTCTCAGCCACACATGCAGAAAGAAGGGACCTTGCCAGTGCAGCTGATTCTTCATTTGAAGTTGGCATGATAGCAGGTCCAGAGAAAGACAGAAATGGGCTCTCCTCTACAGGCACATATTCCTTCATTGGATCCCGGCTGTCGGAAACAACGGTCTACTCAACGGCTTTGACTTCGTGCCCAGAACACCTGCCTATCTGCAACTGTGGTTAAAAACATCTTCGCATATTCGACGCAGCCTGCCAAACAGATGTCTCAACAGCAAGGCCATTTTGGTCCCTGCCCAAACTACACCAGCTTATACTGCTGACCCAGGGTCGAAAGGTCCTCTCACTCACTGCCACCCCCTGAACTGTTTTTCCCGCTGCTCCTCTTTGCAGGCAAGAATTTTGACATTTTGATTTTCATCTCCTACTCCTGCCTTTTTGCGGCTCTTCTGGCACAGGAGAGGGAGGAAGAAAATGCCGCACAGATGGCTTTTATCGCTCTTTCCCCAGCATCGTTGGGCTGCTGTTAGTCTGCAGCTGCTAAGAATACTCGATGCAAGCCAAACAGCTGTGCTCCCATCTGCAGTACTGAGAAGCGGCGTTTTCACACACTTTCCTCTCTATGGTACTCCCTTGGCGAGAAGTTCTTCAAAACATGTTCCAGCGGCAGACAAGAAGGAAGAGGAGTGTTGGGGCTTATCTCCTTGAGTACTGAGTAAACAACCAACACGACCTTTCCCCATAATTAATCTTGAGCTACGAGAAAGACTCGTGCAGTCAATGGGAGTCCTTAGCAGGTTAGAAAGGGGCTTTGAGTACCCAAATGGCCTCCGAGAATGGAGGGAGAATAAAAAGAAAACCTGACAAGAAGGTGTCCTTTCCAGATCTTCTGGGCTGGTCTGTTAAGAGCACTGGTTTTCTAAGAGCACTTGAGAACTTTCCTGCCATTTTCTAGGATAAGTTCTGCAGAAAGAAAACTTCTACAAGTTTGATAGAAACTCTGGTGTACACAAGTTGGGGCCATTGCTGTGACTGTGGAAACTCTGACAATTCTCTTTGTCTGAATTATAGGGGTGGGTGGGTGGGTTGTAAGCTGCTTTGAGTCCCAGTAGGGAGAAAAACAGGATATTAATTAATTGTGACCATACTGAGGCTATTGTACTTTGGTCACATGATGAGAAGACAAGAGTCACAGGAAAAAACAATTATAACTGAGGGGAACCTCCACATTCAGAAGCACTAATCCTCTGAATCCCAGAACCAGGAGGCAACATCAAGGGAAGGCTTCAGCCTGTATGCCCTGTTATTGGACCTCCAGAGGAACTGGTTGAGGATGCTGGACTAGATGGACCACTGGTCTGATCCAGCAGGGCTCTTCTGATGTTCTTATCAGGGAAGGCCTCGGTCTCTCTGCCCTGTTGTTAGCCATCCAGAAGAACTGGTTGGCCACTGTGTGAGACAGGATGCTGGACTAGATGGACTATCGGACTGATCCAGTAGGGCACTTCTTACATTCTAATGCTAGGAAAATTTGAAAGCTGCAGGAAAAGAGGAAGACCCAACATGAGATGGGTTGAGTCAGTGAAGGAAGCCATGGCCCTCGGTTTGCAAGGACCTGAAAAAGACTATAAACAATAGGATGATTTGGAGGTCATTCATTCATAGGGTTGCCATAAGTCAGAAGCGACTTGAGGCATGTAACACGCAGAGACATGAAATCCCAGGGCTGAGGCCTAGCCGTAGACACACGTTGGGATAATGCACTGAATCCTTTGGCCCACTGCATTTTGTGGAGTGAGAAGTGCTCCATTGACTATTATGGGGGTTATCTGTTATCTGTAGGTAGTTGAAATAGAGCATGTTGCTTTAGGAAGAACCACTGTGGTGCAGTACTTAGACTAGGAACTGGGAGACCTCTGGTCAAAGCTTTACCCTGCCATGGGGTGACCTTGGGCCAGTCTCAGCCTAACCTCCCTCACAGGTAGGGTTGCAGGGTATAATGCCATAGAGTCCGCCTCCCAAAGCAGCCATTTTCTCCAGGGGAACTGATCTTGGTCATCTGGAGATCAATTTTAATAGTGGGAGATCTCTAGGTGCCACCTGGATGTTGGCAATAGGCTTCTGTTATGAGGGTAATATGGGAGAAGGCGGAACAATGTATGGTGCTCTGGAGGAAGATCAGAATCAAAATGTGATTGGAAGGCCCATGGCAAATGGTGACAATCGTTTCTCCCAGTCTACTGCATATTTTGCCCCACAACTGAAACCAACAGTGCTTGATAATTCTCTGTGCCCGCTGACCCACTGACTGAGAATTCTTGATAGCATCCATAGTCTAGTCAATGGTTCTGCTCTGGAGTAAGTCAGGGCAAAGCCTCATTTCTGCTATTCGTTCTGCAACATATGGCAAGCTTCTCAGACTCATTTATGTGGTCCGTCAAGGTAGAAAACCTGCCTGTCCCCACTGTTTTTCATTCTGAGAGCAATTTTGCTTCTCCGAGCTATCAGAATTTGCCACTTGAGTGCATTAACTTCTGTTTGAAAAATACGAACATGGCGCGATACACTTGTATATAGAAGGACATGGCGCACAATTAAATGCCATTGGGTTTCATTGATGACTAGTCCAAAATGATTGCAGACATTACCTCTTAGGCATTACTGCGTAGAATTGCCTCCCGTGAAACTTTAAATGATGGATGGATTTTGTCCTCAAAAATCAGGAAGTTGGTTTTTAAGTGCTGAAAAATGTAGCCCAGCTTCAGAGAACCACAAGAATGCCTGAGGGGGAGAGAATCTTTCAAAACTAACTGCAATTGTAAGAGTTCTAACTATAGAGGAAGATCTAATCTGGTTAGAACGAGATTTTCCAGAACACTTCGGTCACCCACAGAATATTCCGTTACTGCTGTCTCCTGATGAAGAAATGAACAGCTGAACAGGAATACATAAGAGTGGACTTCCGGTTTATGGCGACACGCTGGCAGATGCATCTCCCGGACCTCCTGGGGATGCAATCTGCGCGCTAGCGGTTAGGAGGGGGGCGATTGTTCGCCGCCACCCCCCGGAGCCTTTGTGAAAGTCTCCTAGCCATGGGGCTTTTGAAGGGTGCCCTCTTCGCCAGCACGATGCTGGGGAATTGAGGCACTCTTCCGCGCCGACGGTCCTGCCACTATGCATCCGAATGGAACTAGAGCTGCTGACTGGGACAAGTGTCGGAGATCGAGGGTTTAAAACGCATTTTGAGTGAGGTCTTATGACCAATAACAAACAGTGAGTCGAGTGAAAGCGAAATACTGGCAATTTAAAAAGAACCCCCCCCCTGAGAACGGCGAGAAAAACATGAACTAAAAAGCGATTCACTTCCTGTGCGACACTGGCATCTCTTTCTCCAGGTTAGTCCCCCCACCCACCAGCTGACTGGCAGGTGGGGTCAGGGCCTGGTGGCAGGGAACCCCTGCCTCTACTGGGGTGTGTGTCGGGCAGTGCTACATTGATGCATTCCAAATATGAAAGTGTTAAAAACACAGAGGTCTTTTTTTTTACACTGAATGCAGCCACATTACAATTTCGTCCATTTTGCCTAAACCGCACAGGACGGTCTAATGGTTATGCTGCAATCAAATGGAAAGATCGGTGCCCTTTTAAAACATTTCCAGCCAGTCCTTTGTGGAAAGGAAGTTATCATGTTAATTGGATCACTTTATCTGTCTGGATGCTGCAGCCTTGGCTGCCTAATCTCTGAACCGGGCCAGGGTTCAGGAAGAAACGATGCCTTCTGATGCCTTCTGACAACACAGCCTGAAGGGAGAGCAGGTTTCTCAAGGGCTTTCTCTGCACTGAACATGACTGCTTACGATGTTCAGATTCTTCAAAGTGGCGTTTCCCACTATAGAAATTTGTACTACAATTTTGGTACTGGTTAGCTGTCTTAATATAGTTTTTCTTTTAATGTATCGACTAGGGGTGCCATCCCTCAGGTGGCAGAAGAAGAAAGCGATCCCAGAATGAGAGGCCACAAAAATACAAAAATATAGAACCATGAACACTTACTAAGTAATAATCAAATTGCTTCAAATTTTCGTAAAGAGTGCAACAATCAAAAGTCACATCTCCGAGAGAACGAATTATTGCTTTTCAGCGAACCACTAAGATAGTGATTGGGTAGTTGATCTTTATTTTGGTTTACAGCGAATTGCGTCCTGTTCCTTTGATGAGAGACTGTAACAAGGAAGAGAGAGATTCACATGTAAGTTATGTGATTTTTAATTGTTGCACTCTTTATGAAAATGTATACACTATATACATTTGATTATTACTTAGTAAGTGTTCACGATTTCCAGACTACAGAGATCAGTTCCCCTAGAGGGAATGGCTGCTTTGGAGGCTGGACACTATGGCACTGTATCCTGCTGATGCTGAAGGCCCTCCTCTCCCCAAAACCCACCCTCTGCAGACTTCACCCCTCAAAATCTCCAGGCATTTCTCAACCCAGGGCTGGACACTCTGCTGTCCTGAGTTGTAGATAAGCCCCTCCCCTCCGGTATCAAGTTTTTTGCCGGCCCTGCAAGCGGAGAGGAGGAGCCAAGTCCCAGGAGTCTTGGAATTAAAGGACCGCCCCACTCCTAGGACCACCGGAGAAGGACAGGTTCTTGTAGATGAGCGAATAGGACCGGCAGACAAGAGCCCTCAACAGTGGACACAGTCTTCTTTATTTACTCTGTGTGCCTTGACACCCTGGTACATAGGGAATGACAGGCAAAAAAATTACAATCAACAGCTGTAACAACCACATACAAGAATCTTGAAACAAACTTTAAGAAGAGCACGAGCAGCACCAGAAATACACATGTAAAGTCTTTAAAGTTACCAAGAGCAGCAAAAACAACCACATAAGGAGTTGCATAAAACATTCTAAAACCTGCAGTTTTTATCGAAGGATGAACGAATGCACACGAAGCTGCCTTCTACTGAATCAGATCAGACCCGGGGGTCCATCAAAGTCAGTATTGTCTGCTCAGACTGGCAGCAGCTCTCCAGGTCTCAGGCAGAGGCCCTTATCACTTAACGACTTGAACCATTTAACTGGAGATGCCAGGAATTGAACCTGAGACCTTCAGCATGCCAAGCAGGTGCTCTAGCACTGAGCTACAGCCCTTCCAGCATGGTGTAGTGGTTAAGAGCAGCAGACTCTAATCTGGAGAACTGGGTTTGATTCCCCACTCTTCCTCCACATGAGGCCTGCTGGGTGACCTCAGACCAGTCATGGTCTTCTCAGAGCTCTCTCAACTCCACCTACCTCAGATGGTGTCTGTTGTGGGGAGAGGAAGCCACTCTGAGACTCCTTCAGGAAGAGAAAAGCAGGCTATAAAAACCAGCTCTTCTTTTCTCCTGTTTAGTTTTGTTTTATGTTTGTTTCTCTACACTGTGCATCATTTTATAAACTTCTGTTGGCCTTTCTGAGCGATCTCATTTTTTCCCCATTTTTTAAGAACATAGGAAGAACATGGACCAGACCACTGAGGGTCCCTCCTGTCTCACCATTCTGTCTCACACAGTGGCCAACCAGTTCCTCTAGAGAGGGCCAGACAAACAGGGCATAGAGGCTGAGGCCTTCCCCAGTCCTGATATTCAGAAGTCTGCTGCCTCTCTACATGGAGGCTCCCTTCAGTCACCATGGCTAGTAGCCATTGATGGATCTCTCCTCTGTAAATTTGTCTAACCCCACTTTAAATCAATCTGTACTTGTGGCCATCACTACCTTCACTGGCAGCGAATCCCACAGTTTAATTACTTGTTGAGTAAAGAAGTATGTCCTTTTGTCTGCTCTAAACTTATTTCTCAACAACTTCACTGGGTACTCCCGAGTTCTAATATTATGGAAGAGGGAGGAAAAGCTCTCTCTATCCACTTTCTTTGCCCTGAACTGGATAGCCCAGGCTATCCCATTTTGGAAGCTAAGCAGGGTCAGCCCTGGTTAGTACTTGGATGGGAGACCACCAAGGAAGTCCAGGGTTGTGACGCAGAGGCAGGCAATGGCAAACCACCTCTGAACGTCTCTTGTCTTGAAAGCCCTACAGGGTCACCATAAGACATCTGTGACTTGACAGCACTGCCCACCACCACCTCCTTTCCCCACCCCATACATAATTTTACAAACTTTGAGTCTCCCCTTAGATGTCTGTTTCCCCCCATAGACTATAAAGTCTCCAGACTCTGCAGCCTTTCTCCATAGGAAGGGTGCTCCAACCCCTGAACTGTTTTGGTTGGCCTCCTTTGTACTTTTTCTAGACCTGCAATGCTCTTTTTGAAACAACAAACACTGAATACAAGGGGACCATGGAAATACTTGGTGCAATAACAAAACTACGCTTTTTGAAATGACAGTGACCAGAACTGCACACAGTATTCCAAATGAAGCCACACCATAGATCTATACAAGGGTGTTAGATTCTTGACTTTTGCCTACCAGGAGATCAAGGGTGGTGGCAGTTCCTTCTCAGTGGCAGCAAGATGCTTATTCTAGAAGTTATGGGCTACGATTGCTGTTTCTTAGTAGCAATGCCTTACAGTCCCATTGACTTCCATGGGCTTAGAAGGGTGTGTGACTGCTTAGTATCGAACTGTTAGATGCCCCTATCACAATCATGTGACCTTCTCTCTCCTTTCCTTAAATCCATGGTTTCAGTAACTCGCCACACTGTCGCTTTTTAGACCTCCTGGTTTCTGTGTGGAGGATCCCAGGGTTTGATTTGGTCTCCAAGCATGTGTGAATGGCACCTGGAGAGGGGAGGAATTTAACTCTACCCTACAATAGGGCAAAAATGAATGGATGCAAAGGAAGTAAAGCCTGGGAGGGTGGGGAGAGCTAAAAGAGGCAAAAACCTCCCAGAAGGTTGGCATTCTATGTAAACCTCCTAAAATCCACAAGCCGTTTGGCAAGCCATGTTGACCAGTGAGAGAGCCCAAAATGAAACTTCTTTTCTTCTGCCAATTTCTCACCTCGGTCCCCTCTGAATGCCAAACTCTGCGAGGCATTTTAACAGTGGGAGTTTATGCTGGCAATGCAAATTGACCAAATTATCCTGAGAATATTAAAATCTCTCAGTGACCTGAATAGCCTGATCTTGGCAGATCGCAGCAGCTAAGCAGGGTTGGCCTTGGCTAGTATTTGGAAGGGAAATACCAGGGTTGCGACACGGAGGCAGGCAATGGTGAACCACCTCCAAACCTCTCCTGCCTTGAAAACACCACTAGGGGTCACCATAATTCACGTGTAATTTGATGGCAGTTTCCTCCTCCACCACCACCACCACCATCATTATTATCTACCTACCTACCTATTGTTGTCTGCCTGCCTGCTTGCCTGCCTGAGGAGTCCCCAGTGTTTTTGAGCCTGTGGGCACCTTTGGAGTTCTGACACAGGGTAGTGGGTGCAACACATACTGAGGAACCCACCTGCAGCGGAAGAGAATGGTAACTAAAAAGACACAGTGAAAGGGAGGAGAGAGAGAATAAAACTAGCACTGGGGTGGCACATGCTACTGAAACAATGTCAAATTAATCCATGTAGATGATCACATCTCTAGTGGTAAGAGCTCCCCCCCCCCCGGCTCCACCCGCTTTGTAAAAACACTTGGTGGGCACCAAGAAAGGTGTTGGCAGGTGCCACGGTGCCCACGAGCGCCACTTTGAGGACCCCTGATCTATCGAATTACAACTGAGAGCAAGGAGATGCACTGTAGGTATCTCACCTGTGAAATACTGAACAGTTTGCTTGGCATCCACTGAACGTACGGTCATAATCCACAGTCTTTAAGAGTCAAAGGTAGAAAAGTTGCCTATTAAGACCGTGTTCTTTTGTACACCTTAATTAACTCTGGACCGTTAGGACACTCTGCTTATCATCTCTTACCAGTTTGATAAGAAGTCTGAGGAACCTCCTTTCAAAGAAGCTCCCTGCAGCTGTCGGCGGATACTTCAGTGGGGAAGAAACAACGCACAAGTCCAGATTCGCACTCTCCACCCCAAAGTCAGCTAAACAGCTACGCATCGATGACCTGGCCTCGTGGAAACAAACAGCAAGTTATTTTTTCCGTATTTGCCTCCCCAGAAAAGTTCTAGGCTTTAGATTTGGATTCGGAAGCTGAATTGCTATTAGACTGCTCCTTTACTTTGGCTGATGAACTATGTCCAGGGGATGGCTCTGTAAACACACAAACAGCACCCCATTTTACTGGGGGAGCCAGCCGCAAGGGAGGGGAAGCTAACCAGGACCCACTAAAAGACTACTTGCTAATCTTTATAGGAGACCATTGTCCCCTCTCTGGTGAAACAGTCATAGCTATTTACCAGAAGCGAAATTTAATTTCTAAAAAATTGGACTTATTACAGAACACACCAAATGCCCACAGTCAGGAGATATCGAACCTTACCTCCCTCCCCTTGAACTCGCAACGGAATTGTGGCAAGATCAACTCTACCAACGGGTTGACACCCCCAACTCAAAGCTCGCAGGAACCACACAGCAAGTGTTTGGGAGGAGACGGAAGCGAGGGAAGGGAAATATTTGGTTCTGCACGGTGGCTCCAAAAGAAACAAGTTGCTCTGTATATAGCCGAAATTCACCTAAATAGAGGCCACTGGACAGACGAGCCACTGTGTTCTCTTTGAGTCAACTTCTGAGATCGGAGGTGCAGTCTACTGATCTTGAGAAATTTGAAAAACTTACTAAAACGCCTAACGGACTGCAAATTCTCCTGACCTTCAGCTGCCCCATAATTCCAACAATGCTGCTTAATATGCAAAGATTCCTCGTCGCATTTCAGACCTTTGTTAACAGAGTTTTTGTCGATGAATGTGTCCACCTGTTACCGTGTTTCCCCAAAAATAAGACACTGTCTTATATTTATTTTTTCTCAAGAAGACACACTAGGGCTTATACCACAAATTGAAATCCTGCTAGGGCTTATTTTGGGGGTAGGTCTTATTTTCAGGGAAACAGGGTAATTCCCGCTAAAAGAAGTGGGATATCTGTCTCCTTTCACCTTGAGGCTGCAGCTAAGGGAGGCCTGGCTCTTCTCGTGTCTACAGAGCTTCATGCTTCAATTATCACCCTTGACCCATGTGGCCCTTGGGCCCAGGCAGAAGTTATTAAATTTAACCATCATAGCTTCTTGATTGTTAATGTATATCTACATTCCCAGGGCATCAGACAAAGAGTTAAAGAATTCTGGACCACCTTGGAGGAATATCTAGACAAGCTCTTGTTCTCCTTTCCGGGTGCTTTAGTTGCAGTTGCAGGTGACTTTAATGCCAGACGTAGATCCTCTGATGAAGCACTCTATACTCATTTTATCCCCCCTCCCCCCCAGTCTACGAACTGGCAAGTACACTACCTCCCAGATCTCTCAAAGATGTTAAATCAAACTGGAAGGTCCTTTGCCTAGCACAACTGGCGTACAGGCTAGATCTCTTCATTCTCAGCGGGGCAACCTTAGGGGACTGTAATGTATTCATTCCCGGCCCCGTGCGCGACTAGGTCACCATGCGGTCAGGTGAAGCAGCCGAGCTTCGGTCATGGGAACAAAGGGTCAAGCGGATCCTAGCCCGCACTTATCGGAGGGCTAGGCTCCCGGCCGAGAGCCTATGGAACTCTCGGCCACTGTAAATAGCCAATCACTGGTGTGGGTGTGTGTTTAGGGTGTAGAACTGGAGCACATATAAACCGGTCTGTGAGCCGGTTAAGGTTGTCTTGTTCTGAACTAAGTAAAGGTTCAGCTGAAATCACTCTCCGTCTGCATACTTTTCACTGGCGACGAGGATGGGATTAATCTCCCCTTGAACAGAGACCACGTTCTGGGCATCACCTTGAGTTGTCGTGCCGAAATCACCACCGCCGCCAGCATCGGGCGCATCTTCGAAAGCGCCACTCATCACACCGCTCCCAGCATCGCACCACTGATCACGAGAGCAGCACCGCTCCTTCTCTACGCTCACTAGTTCCTGCCGTTCCCACTGTTCACTTCTGCGTGAACCCTAAGATGGCGGCTGCACCCAAGAGTCTCCCTGCTTTTGATATCGCCCAACCCTCTCAGTTGGAAACCTGGCTGGAGACCCTCAAGAGTCACTTCACAATCCACAGCGTAACAGACCCTGGTATGAAGAAGGCATACCTTCTCCACCACTGCAGGATGGAGGCCCATCTGCTGCTGAAGGACTTAATAGTGCCCAAACTGACCAAAGATGAGTCTTACAACTCTTTGGTCAAGGCGCTGACCAACCACCTGGCTCCCAAACCCACTAAGTTTGTGGAGCGCATGGACTTTTTTGCGAAAATCCAGGGCCCCTACGAGACCGCCTCCGATTTCCTGGCGGCTCTCCGTCGGGCCACCACCAGGTGTTCCTTCACTGACCTAGCGGAAGTTCTCCTAAACCAGTTCATCGTGGGACTAAGGGAGCCTAAGCTCAGGAAGAGACTGGTCAGCCAGGACGACCTGGATCTCGATAAGGCAATCTGGGAGGCCACCGCTTATGAGAAGTCCCACCAAGACTGCCGCGTCAAGGCGGTCCACCGCACACAAGGTACAGTCGGCTCTGATGCCTCGGATGAGGAAGTGGTGCTACAGGTCCGCCATCGATCCATTCAGCGCCCGCAGCAGGCACCCTCCAACGCGGGCAGGCGTCTTCAACCACCTTGGCTCCGTGTGCTAGCTGCGGGGAGGACCATGAGCGCCGGTCGTGCCGCTTCCGTAACGCCGTCTGCAGAACGTGCAACAAATCAGGGCACATCTCCCAGGTTTGCCGCTCCAAGGGGCAATGCCAGAAGTCGTCCACCCACCAGACCACGCTGGAGCCACCCATCGACCTTCACACCCTATCGGCCCACCACCAGCAAAACCTGGTATGTAACTTGCCTCCCAATGGCCCCAACAAGGTGCACGTCATGGTCCTTATAGAGGGGTCCCCCTGCAGCATGGAGATCGACACAGGGTCGACCTATTCCATTATCTCAGCGGATACACTTCACAAGCTGTGTCCCCAGGCCCCCCCCCCTTAAGAAGCCATGGGGTTTCACGTTACGGGACTTCAATAAAAACCCCGTGGCGATACCGGGCTGGGGCAAGTTCCGGGTACAGTTCCAAGACTTTAATGTCCCCTTAGACCTGCTGGTGGTTGATAGACAACTCTCCAGCATGCTGGGACTCTCCTGGTTCGGGCCTCTGGGACTGTCGTTGGCGGGGATCCGGTCACAGGATTTTGGCGAGGTGTGCGCGGAATTTCCTAGAGTTTTCAATGGCACCCTGGGGCGGTTTATGCCCCCCCCCCCATTTTCTTGGACCTTGACCCAGCTGTCTGCCCTATCCGCATCAAGGCCAGGCTACCGCCGCTGGCAATGAAGCCTAAGATTGAGGCGGAGCTAGATCGCCTGGTGGAACAAGGGGTTCTGGAACCGGTCGCGTCTGCCCGGTGGGAAACCCCCATAGTCAGCCCGGTTAAGCCGAACGGGGATGTGCGCATTTGTGCGGACTACAAATGCACGCTGAATAAGGCTCTGCAGGCACACGTGTATCTGGTGCCGGTAGTGAGCCATGTGTTGGCAGTTTTGGCGGGGGCCCGGGTCTTCGGCAAATTAGACTTGGCCCAGGCGTATCAGCAGTTGCTGGTTGATGCCGCCACGGCCGAAGCCCAAACGATCAGTACACACAAGGGGGCTTTCAAAGTTCACCATCTTCAGTTCGGGGTTTCGGTCGCGCTGGGAATTTTTCAATCTTTTATGGATCTGCTCCTGAAAGGTATCCCTGGAGTGCAGCCATTTCTAGATGATGTGCTGATCGCAACCCCGGACAGCTCATCTTTCGCTGACTGGCTGCGGGCTGTCCTACAATGCTTCGATGCAGCTGGGCTCAAGGTCAAGCAGGAAAAATGTCTCCTGGGGGTCCCAAGTGTCGAGTTCCTGGGCTTCGCGGTCGACGCCTCCGGCATCCACCCCACCGCTGACAAGGTGCAAGCCATCACGCAAGAGCCGCCTCCCAAGTCCAAATCAGAGCTGCAGGCTTTCCTGGGGCTATTGAACTTTTACCATTCCTTCCTGCCCCTCAAAGCCGCCATGGCTGAACCACTCCACCGCCTCCTGGACAAGTCTGTGCCATGGGTCTGGGGTCCACCACAGGCTGCTGCATTTCAGGCGGTCAAGGATCTGCTCGTTTCAAATGCGGTCCTGGCGCATTTCGATGAGGCGCTCCTGGTGGTGCTGGCATGTGACGCTTCACCTTACAGGGTTGGGGCAATCCTGGGCCATTGGCTGCCGGACGGCCGCGAGGTCCCGGTAGCCTACTATTCCAGGACCCTATCGGCAACAGAGGCGCTGGCTATAGTGGCGGGGGTAAAAAAAAAATCACCATTTCCTGTACGGTTGGTCGTTCACAATCCTTACGGACCATAAACAGCTCCTCAGTCTCCTGGCCCCTGACCACCAAACCCCGCAGAAGTCTCCCCGGGTACTCCTGTGGTCTGGTTTTTTGGCAGGATACTCCTACGCACTTGTACATCGCCCCGGGAAAGCGACGGGGCATGCTGATGCCTTGAGCCGCCTTCCGCTGCCGTCTACAGAACCAGATCCGGCGCCTGCTTATCATGTCATGCTTCTAGAGACTCTTCCCGATCAACCGGTGCACGTGCGAGAAGTGGCACGCCGCACGGCTAAAGATCCAATCCTTTGCCACATCTTGGACTGGGTGAGAAGGGGGTGGCCTACGGCTCCTGGGGGGGCGGACTTCACGGCCTTCGCATCCCGCAAGGACGAGCTGTCGGCCCACAAAGGCTGCTTGATGTGGGGCGGCAGGGTGGTAATCCCAACCCCCTTAAGGGACCGAGTCCTCACGGCGCTCCATGAGACGCACCCAGGGGTGGTCCAGATGAAAGCCCTGGCCAGAAGTTATGTCTGGTGGCCGGGGCTGGATCGGGACACCGAGGACCAGGTCAGGAGATGCTGGCTCTGCCAAGAATCACGACCCGAGCCTCCCAGGGCTCCCACTAGAGCCTGGGAGTCATCACATAAGCCCTGGTCGTGGCTCCACTTGGACTTCGCGGGGCCATTCCAGGGTCAACTATTCTTCATACTCATGGACGCGTATAGCAAGTGGCTCGAGGTCGTCCTGGTACCGTCAACGTTCCTGAGCGCAGCCATCCAGGCCATGTGGCACATCTTCAGTGCCCAAGGGATTTCTGACACCTTGGTCACCGACAACGGCACGGCCTTCACATCGAACGAATTCTAGGATTTCACCCGCTACTATGGAATTCGCCACCTCAGATCGGCCCCGTTCCACCCCGCGACCAACGGCCAAGCCTAACGCATGGTTTGGACGACCAAGGATGCGCTCCGCCATTTGGATAGTAAGGACAGGGACTACAAGCTGGCTGCCTTCCTCTTTGGCCAGAGGACAACATCCCACACCACGACAGGACGCAGCCCAGCGGAGCTCCTTCTGGGTCGGCGCCTCACGATGCCTGATGAACCGGCCACTGGGTCGGCGCCTGACGAACTGGCCACGGAATCACCCGAGGCAGTCAGAGGATTTTTCCCTGAGGACCCGGTCTATGCCCAAAACTATGCACAGGCCCCGCCATGGATTCCCGCCCGGGTGGTGAGAGTCCGGGCCCCCGATCATATGAGGTTTCCAGCGAAGACAGCCAGATACTACACCGCCACATCGACCAGCTGCGGCGGCGAGTATTGCCATATGACCCGGAGGACTGCGACATCCCCGAGACTCGGGAAGCGACCACCCCACCTCAGCCACGGGACACCCTTGCCAGACATGAGGAGAGGTCTTCTGATTCCCCTGCTGATAGCCCGGCCGCATTCCGAGAAGCAGGGCTACCAGCCCCACAGCCACCAACACTGACCAGCTCTCAACCGAGTGCAGCAGTGTCACCATTTACCCCGGTCCCAGCACCTCACCACTCAACCCAACCCCGGAAAGCACCCTCCTATTTACAGGACTTTGTGTGTGGGTGTCTTTTGGACCAAGGGGGGAGGGGTGTAATGTATTCATCCCCGGCCCCGTGCACGACTAAGTCACCATGCGGTCGGGTGAAGCAGCTGAGCTTCGGTCATGAGAACAAAGGGTCAAGCGGATCCTAGCCCGCACCTATCGGAGGGCTAGGCTCCCGGCCGAGAGCCTATGGAACTCTCGGCCACTGTAAATAGCCAATCACTGGAATGTGTGTGTGTTTAGGGTGTAGAACTGGAGCACATATAAACCGGCCTGCGAGCCGGTTAAGGTTGTCTTGTTCTGAACTAAGTAAAGGTATGCTGAGCTGAAATCACTCTCCGTCTGCGTACTTTTCAGGGACATTCCCGGAGAGTATGCATAGTGGTTTGAGAGAGGAGCCAGCACCATCGATTTCATTCTGAGATCACACACCCTGCTGGACGATGATATGGCCTGGCTGTAGCGGCATCTTAGAGTAAGATAGCTTTCCAAAGTTAGAGTTCAGTGGCATCTTTAACACCAAAAAGGTTTTATTCAAGGTATGAGCCTTTGCATACACACAGACTATCTCAGATACACTGAAATGGAAGCTACCAGTCTATATATATAGGTAGAGGTTGAACAGCAAATGAGCATACAACATAATGAAGATGCTTTAATAGATGCAAACAGGAATAACAAGCTAAGTTTATATGGTCACCATTTGTTTGGATTTAATTCCGGAAGGGAAACAGTGAAGCTAATAAATATGTCAGAATTGGAGATAAATGTGTAAATGTATCCTCCTTAATTGTGCTGTGCTAAGAGTAATTAACTGGGATCCTTAATTGTGCTGTGCTAAGAGTAATTAACTGGGATCCTTTTGTTACACTCCATCCATCTCCTCTCTGGCATGGAGGTAACTAACAGCATCCTTTTCTTTGAGATGGGGTGATTTGTAGTGCAGTATTAAGTCTCCTCTGTTATCAGACCAGAGAAATGTATCTGAGGAAGTGCGCATGTACATGAAAGCTCATACCTTTAATAAAACGTTGTGGGTCTTAAAGGTGCCACTGGACTCAAACTTTGTTCATATGAATTAATGACCTCCAAACATCCTATTGTCAACAACAACTGCAAACTTAGGGCCGTAACGTCCTTGATGAAGTCCATCCATCTCCTGTTGGGTCTTCCTCTTTTCTTGCTGCCTTCTGCTTTTCCTAGCTTTATTGTCTTTTCCAGTGACTCTTGTCCTCTCATCACGTGACCAAAGTACGATAGCCTCACTTTCATAATTTTAGCTTCTAGGAAGAGTACAGGCTTGATTTGATCTAGAACCCCACTTATTTGTCTTTTTGGCAGTCCACACTATCCATCTTAACTCTCCTCCAACACCACATTTCAAATGAACTAAGACCCTAAGAGAAGTAAAAAAGAGAACGGAAATCCTAAGATAACAACCGGGCCCCCTATTTAAGATAACTTGGTAGCCAAGTCTACCTGGGTCTGCAATGAATTCCACCCTTGAAAAGAGTAAGAATCTTACGGCACTTTGAAGGTGCACATACTGGTGGTGCCAGGCATTTTTGTAAACTTGAGGACGCTGCTCGGGATACAAGAGAGTTCTAGGCCCTGACACAATGAATCTGCTAGCCTTTAAAGCACGGGTCTCCAACATGGTGCCCTTGGTTGCTATGGCGCCCACCTTTCCTGGGACCCACCATAGGGTTGCCAAGTCGAAAAATCTACTTACTGGGGGACTCCCAGTCCGCGGCTGGAATGCTGGGCACGAGTTTTCCCTCGAATGACCGTGGCCCCGCCCCCAGCATGCCCGGTGTCATAACGTCACTTCCTGGTGATGCACATGCCGGGGTGGGGTTCCCCCCGGGGCCTGATCCGCCGACAGCGGGGAACGGGCCTCTGGGGCAGGGGTTTCCCCGCCCCCCGGGGGGACTTGGGAAGCCTAACCCACCAAGTGTTTTTAGAAAGTGGGGGTGCTCAGCAACAGCTCTGATTGGCCACTGGAGAATTGATTGGCTGTACAGATTTTTAGAAATGTTGCTTTGGCAGCAGCTGCTCTCATGGCACAAGGGTCTTCCTGTGTGACTGAAGGTAAGCTGCAGCAGCCATTTTGTGGCTGTGCCCACCTTGCTGTGTCAGAATTCCGAAGATGCCTGCAGGCTCAAAAAGGTTGGAGAGGGACTCCTGCTTTAAGGTGCCAGACCCCCCACATTATATGGTCCTGGTACCAGAGTGCTAGGTGCTTGTGATCTGGTGCTGGTACAGCAGGGTTGAGAATCAAGCTCAAAATCAGCTAAATTCGAGACTGACTTTTGGACTGCACCCAGAATGAAGTAATGGAATGCAGTTGGATGTTGCACCTCTGTATCAAGCGCTTTCATTCCGTTTTGTGACCCAGTTGCTTTCATCCCTTGGTTTGGATCCATGAATGGGTGAGTTATAATCCTGGCTTTGGGTTCCGTTTGATTCATTCATTTGCATTGTGCACTTTGGTCCTGTCTGATTGCTCCCTCTGGGTCACCTTTCCTGTCTGATTCATCTTTCCTTTTCACGAACAAACGGCTGATTGTTTGCAGGAATTCTGTTCAAGTTTTCTGGGAAAAGTGTCCTCTGGCTGCCAGGGAGTTGGGTCTTATTTTTAACCATCACATCCAAGTTCTTTGTTCTCTAGGCACTTGCTCCACTGAATAACTGGCTTTCTTCGATGTATCCTGCTGCAGTTTCACATTAAACTTCAATGGGAGTTTGGGACATTTTTAGTTTTGGGGTGTGGTGGGGGGGGAGAAGAAGCAGAAGCAGAAGAGATTGGATTTATACTTCACCCTTCACTCGAAGTGGCTTACAAACTCATTTCCCTTCCCCCAACAGACACTTTGTGAGGTAGGTGGGGCTGAGAGAGCTCTTTCAAGAACTGCTTTTTCAAGAGGGCTCTGACAGAACTATGGCTTGCCCAAGGGCATCCAACAGCTGCAAGTGGAGGAGTGGGGAATCAAACCTATTTCTCCCAGATTAGAATCTGCACACTTAACCACTACACCAAACTGGCTCTATGAAATGTTAGAAGATGATATGGTATGAAATGTATGATGGTATGAAATGTTAGAAGATGATAATGGGAGGGGAATAAGGGAAACTTTTCTTTCTGTCTCCTAAAACTAGTACTTCTTACCAATGACAGTCCAAAGAAAGTACGTCTGCAAGCTTATGGAACTCACTGCCACGAGGTATGGTGACAGCCATCAGCCGTGATGGCTTTAACTTAGGAAGAGCCCTGCTGGATCAGACCAGTGGTCCATCTAGTCCAGCATCCTGTCTCACACAGTGGCCAGCCAGTTCCTCTGGAGGGCCAACAACAGGGCAGAGGGGCCGAGGCCTTCATAAGAACATCAGAGGAGCCCTGCTGGATCAGAACAGTGGTCCATCTAGTCCAGCATCCTGTCTCACACAGTGGCCAACCAGTTCCTCTGGAGGGCCAACAGCAGGGCATAGAGGCCAAGACCTTCCCCTAATGTTGTCTCCTGGCACCGGGATTCAGAGGCTTAGTGCCTCTGAATGTGGAGGTTCCCCACAGCCACCATGGCTAGCAACCATTGACAGAATTATCCTCCATGAATCTGCCTAATCCCCCTTTAACACTGTTTATTCCTGTGGCACTGGAGGAAACTATCTGTCCCGAGAGTCACTGTAGGGTCTTTTCTTTTAGTGGCCCATACCAGAGAACCTCCTCAAGGGAATCCCACTAGGGGTCCAATCCCATGACGCCCACCTCTTCTCTGACGCTTCACTCACAGGTTGGGGTGCTCACTGTCAGGGACCAAAGATCAAAGGTACATGGACTAAGAAGGAATCCACCCTTCACATTAATTTGCTCTCGCTTCTTTTACAGAGATCATCAGGTAGGCGAGGCTTTGACAGAGGGACTGGCCCAAGGTCACTCAGTGAGCTGCCACAGCACAGTGGTGATCGGAACCTGGCTTTTCCAGGTCCTAGGCCAACTCTTCATGCCTGGTCCAAATTTTATTCACTTAAAAGTATTTGGACATTATTCAGTATGTGTGTGTGTGTACCTCCATCCCACTTTTCCTCTACAACAAGCCTGTGAGGCAGGCCTTTCTGAGATGCAGCTTCAGAGTCTCATCCAACACTAGGCGATTCTGCATCTAGCATTCACTCCCCATTTTCTCAACTGGGAGGGAAACCTCAAAAACCACATTCATGTACCTGGGGCAACGCCCGTATTGACTGCAGAGTCACCCCTGAATGGCCATAAAAGAGCCATAAATCTATGCAGAAGGTACCATAAAATCCAATGATCAAAGGAAGCGAAAGCGGCATGGAGTTTGGAAGGTTCAATAAAATCCGATGATCAAAGGAAGCAAAAGCAGCATGCAATGCAGAGGGTAATTTCTCTTCCAAGGTGGGTTTTGTAAAACAACGGAGGGAAAAGCCAATGCAGAATCAGCCAAAGTCAGTGTGCTGGTTTCATAGCCGAGCAGGGACTTGAGCTCAGGTAAATGGGCAATTTTCTCAGTGGAGGGTGGTAAGCAGTGGGGTACCGCAGGGATCATGCTTTTTAACTTGTTCATTAGATTTGGAGTTGGGAGTAAGCAGTGAAGTGGCTAAATTTGCGGAGGACATGAAATTGTTCAGGGTGGTGAAAACCAAGATGGAATTGTGAGGTACTCCAAAGGGATCTATTGAGGATGGGCGAGTGGGCATCAATGTGGCAAATGGGGTTCAGTGTGGCCAAGTGCAAAGTGGTGCACATTGGGGGAAAAAAAATCCTAACTATAAATACACATAGATGGGATCTGAACTGGCAGAGACTGACCAAGACAGAGATCTTGGAGTTGTAGTAGATAACTCACTGAAAATGTTGAGACAGTGTGCAACTGCAATAAAAAAGGCCAACACTGTCCTGGGGATTATTAGGAAGGGAATTGAAAACAAATCAGCCAGTATCATAATGCCCCTGTATAAATTGATGGTGCAACCTCATTTGGAATATTGTGTACTGTTCTGGTCACCACACCTCAAAAAGGATATTATAGCACTGGAAAAAGTGCAGAAAAGGGCAACTAGAATGATAAAAGGGTTGGAACACTTTCCCTATGAAGAAAGGTTAAAAAGCACTTGGGGCTCTTTAGCTTGGAGAAATGACGGCTGAGGGGTGACATGATCGAGGTTTATAAGATTATGCATGGGATAGAGCAGGTAGAGAAAGAGGTACTTCTCTCCCTTTCTCACTGAGCAGTCAGGTTAGAACAGATAAAAGGAAGTCCTTCTTCACCCAAAGAGTGATTAACACATGGAATTCACTGCCACAGGAGGAGGTGGCGGCTACAAGCATGGACAGCTTCAAGAGGGAATTGGATAAACGTATGGAGCACAGGTCCATCAGTGGCTGTTAGCTAGCCACAAGGTATAGATAGGAACTCTCGGTCTGGGGCAAATGATGCTCTGTATTCTTGGTGCTTGGGGGGAGGGGGCAACAGTGGGAGGGCTTCTAGTGTCCTGGCTCCTCTGATGGACCTCCTGATGGCACCTGGTATTTTTGGCCACTGTGTGACAGTGTTGGACTGGATGGGCCATTAGACTGATCCAACATCGGCTTATGTTCTTATGTACCTCCCGTCTGGCATCCTCATCACTACAGCACTGTTTTAATTTACATATACCAATACATGGAGGGTCTAACTGATTGCTGTATCCCTACACTGTGTTTCCAGGACGTTGTAATTATCTTACGGATACCAAGAAACAAAACATCGTTTTGTTGTTATCAATATTTATTGGTCTATAAAGATTGACATCATTTGGGAGATATTTACTCAGCCCTTTATCTTCTTGTTACGTTTGTCTACAAATGAGGGGTTTGGTGATAAGATACGCTTTTAAATAGAGGTTCAGGTGGGTATCCATGTTCGTCTGAAGCAATAGAACAAAGTCTGAGTCCAGCAGCACCTTTAAGAACATTCTGGGTATAAGCTTTGGTGTGCAGGCGTACTTCACCTTGATGCACACCAAAGCTTATAATCAGAATTAAACTGTGTTCGGTTAAATATGTATAGTAAGTGAAGAGAACATCACTGTTTTTTTTAAAAGCCAGACCTACCCCCATATTAGACAGATGGCGAACCTGGAGTGCTATTTCCCTCCTGCTAGGCTCCAAATGGCAACCTGTGATAACTATTTTTGCTTAACCCTATACTTTAAAATGGATAAGAAAAAGATTTAAAACATCAAGAGCCCAGCCTCAAACACAGCCCCATGTAAGGTTTGCTTGTGATCTAAAAGTGGTTTTACTCGGCATCCCTGGTGGGTTTGTACCACTTTTGTTATTCAGTAAAGGTTCCCTTGCTCGAAAGCCAGTTGAATCCGACTCTAGGGGGCGGTGCTCATCTCAGTTTCCAAGCCGAAGAGCCAGCGCTGTCCGAAGACATTTCTGTGGTCATGTGGCCGGCATGACTAAATGCCGAGGCGCACGGAACACTGTTCCCTTCCCACCGAAGCAGTACCTATTTATCTACTTGCAAGTTCTTGCTTTTGAACTGCTAGGTTGGCAGGAGGTGGGACCAGAGACAGGAGCTCACTCCGTCACACGGCACTTGGGTCTCGAACTGCTGCACTACCAGCCTTTTGGTCTGCAGTTCAGTGTCTTAACTAGCAAATAATAAATACATGCTTTACTTGCTTAGCACATGGCTAGCTATGTATATTCTGTTCACGGTTATATTCCTGGTTAGTTTTTGCAGGGCTAATGCAGAATTAAGCTCGGGGATAGCGTTTTTCAATGTAAGAGGGTATGTTCTCAAAGGAAATATATTTTCATCAATACCTCTGAACAGCCTTGCATGCACAGGTGAAACCTCTGGGTGGATGGGGACGTCTCCACTCAGTGCTCCAAATGCAATTTCCACACTTGGGGGAAAAAATGTAATCTCATCTAAAGCTGCCCATTGGCCCATCTAGTTCAGCTAAGTTCTCTGATTGGCAGAGGCTCTTCAGCAGACTTCAATACTCCAGGCCGCTTGGATCAATCTCAGATGTTGTGTCTTTTAATCAAGTTGTAAACTGCCTCTTGTTATATAGAGTGGGTCACAAAACTTCCACATAAGCAATACCTGCGTGTGTGTGTGTGTGTATGCAGACGTCAGCCCCAAAGGGGCAAGCCTGGAAATCCTTCTCTGTGGGCCTCGTTGAATAAAATTACTTACCTCTGAGTTGACCTCCTCAGGACTGCTCCCTAAACATTTACAGGAGCCCGAACTTAATGTCACCTTTGACCCATTCAGCGTGGCCTCAATGCACGGAGAGTCATTTGCAAGTCCTCCTCAACCAATATTGGCTGGGCTGGTGAAAAATATATCCAAAAGGTGGCTTTCAAATGCCCTTTGGGTTTCTGAATGGAAAGGGTTGAAATCACACCCTCCTCGAACAGGGACTCTCAAAGCCAGCTTCTTGTTCTTGGCAATCCACCTGCAGATTCGGGGCGCCCACTGAGTGACATGCAACTTACTTCTGAGTAAATATAAGCAGGTTCATGCCTTTCTGCTGGCCCCGTATGTGTGTGTGTGTGTGTGTTCTACAATGCTATTCTGTCTACAGTGGGTTTAGACTAGGGTTGTCAACTTTGGGTTGGGAACTTCCTAGAGGGAGATAGGGTGTGTGTGGAGCCTGGGGATAGCAGGGCTTTTTTTTGGGGGGGGGGAAATGATCACAGCGGATATGCCATAGAATCCGCCCTTCAAAGTAGCCAAGGGAACCAATCTCTGCGGGATGTGGATGAGTTCCAGAGGGTCGTCTGCAGTAGAGCAGCTGGATTTAAGTCCAGGAGCCCAAACCTGGACTGGATTTAACTCCAGGAGAAAGAAACCAAACAAGTTTCTTGCATGTAACACCCGAAAAGTCAAAGCTCCCTTTGTCAGATGGAGAGGAGTTGTGACTCCAGGAGATCTCCAGGCCCCACCTGGCGGATGGCACCCCGAGTTTAGATGGGGAGAGAGCCCTGGCATGGTCAGACACCAATAGGGTTGCCAAGCTCCAGGTGGTGCCTGGAGACCGCCTAGACTCACAGCCGATCTCCAGGATACAGAAATCACTTCCCCTGGATGGAAACTACTGCAGTATACCCAGGTGAGCGGCCTCTCCAAACTCTGTCCTCCCCAATCCTCCAGGAATGTCCCAACCCAGAGTTGGCAACCATGGCACATGGGTAAAGTGCCTTGCCACTCGATAGGCCAAGAGGCTGCCCGCTCACCCACCCTGCTTACCCTCTTGGTCCCGGGGGTGGGGGGTGTCGCCGCGTGCTGGCTGGCCGGCCGCCTCCCCCC
>NW_015175369.1:730478-747881 GCF_001447785.1 Gekko japonicus
GGGCACTCTGGGCTGGCTGCCCTCCCCCAAGGTTCGGGTTGCCCCCTTGCCCCCTGCGGCGCGGCTCCTGCGCCCGGCAAGCCACCAAGTGGGGAGGGGGGGTGGGAAGGCAAGGCGAGGACAGACGCACGGCCAGTCGGCACTAAGCAGGGGGCGACCCAGAGGCCAGGGAAACCAGGGCCCGGGCGAGATCATCCAGGGATGCTTGCTTTGCCGCCCTTTTCTGGGCGGGGCTCTTGTGACTATCGCGGCTTCTGCCTGAGGGTAGCAAAGCTGGGAAGGACGTTTTCAGCGTGGCATGGAGCGACCTGGGCTGGGAGTCGGGTTGTCCGGGGTAACGGAGCTCTGTAGTCTGAAAACCAGTTGCAACCTTCTCCTCAACTGCAACTGGTCTTCAGTTACCCTGGACAAGATGGCTGCTTTGGAGGGAGGCGTTAGGCCTCACCGCTCCCCACACCCTGCTTTCCCCCGGGCTCCACCCCCCCCCCAACCCTCCAGGAATTTCCCAACCCAGAGTTGGCAACCTTAGGTGTGGAAACAAGCAGGTGCCCACCCTTTCCCTTTTTCTTGCTGGAGAGTGATCCCCACTTTGGGGTTAGGAAGCAGTTTTTCTCCAGGCCAGTTTGGCCGGGGATCCTGGAGGGTTTTTGTCATCTGGGCATGGAGCAGGGGTCACAACAGGGGGTGTGGGTGGGGGGAGATTTGTGAATTTCCTACATTGTGGAGGGGGTTGGACTAGATGACCCTGGAGATCCCTTCCAACTCTGATTCGAGTGCTGCCCCTGTTGAACTGCTGCCTGCTGGGACCTGGTTAGAAGCCCCATTGAAGCAGCGCAGAAAGAACTGCTGGTTCCCCTTGGGGACTGGGAGTAGTGCAGCTTGGACCTGATTGGTTAAGCAGCACAGGCCCGATCTGGTTATTTCACCCCCCCCCCCCAATCCTCAGCCCTGGCGGAGTTCCAGGTGTGCTGCTCAGGAGTTACAAGAGGATAAGAAACAGCAGATGACAGTGGTTTTGAATGGATAGCCATTTTCAGCAGGTACGGCTTGTTCTGTACCACAGAGAGGAGAAGAGAAGCAAATAGTTTCTTATTAATGGCGGAAAGCACAAGAGCCGTACCTCCTTGTCTTGCTGGGGCAGGTACACGTGGAAGGCCACTCGATGGTGACCCGGGTTATGGTTTAACTGCAGGCACCGCTGTACAGTCTGTTTGGGGCCAGGAGGCTGGCCGTTAACAGAGTCAAAGCACCCCTCTCTTCACCCCTCGAAAAAAATCCCACACTAATGTTATCCAGTCTGGCGCTGTACCCATGATCAAAAAAATATTGTCCCGGGAGAGGCAGCCTGTGGTTCCAAGGTCACAACAGGTAGGTGCTTCTCCTAGCAGACGTTTGAAACAGTTACCAGCTTTTCAGCTGCTGTGTCTCTGAGGCCGAGCGGAGAAGCTTCTCACAGGGTGGAGGTAAATATGACCACTTCCTAATGGCTGGCAGATCAAAGGTTAAAGACATAGTAGCAGAAGCTGGTTGAAGTTGGCATCCCTCGTTGAAAAGATTCCTCGAATTCTCTGTGTCTCCCAATGTGAGATCCGTCCCGCCAACATGTGCTGTTCGGTGTTCATGAGTTAATTTTCAAACCTTCATCTCCGTATCTGTGAATGCTGAAAGTCTGCATATTTGACAGCGTGACCGAAGAAGAGTTAGACCTGTCGAAGTCCACTATTTCAGTGGTGTGCCTGTGCTTAAGATCATACTGTTAATGGCCATACTATCCATCATCATCAATCATGTTTTCATCCCTCCTTTTGTCCAAGGAGTGAAGTGCAGCACATACATGGCCCTCTTTTCCTCCATTAAATCCTCACAACGATCTTGTGAGGCGGGCTGGGACAATTGCTGTCTTTCAACCTAAGCTTCGCGGCTGGGTGGGGATTTGAACCTGAGACTTCTCTCTCCTAACCCAATGCTCACTCCCTACACCTCTGTAAGATTTCAAATTGAGAACAAACAAACAGGCATCTCTTCCACAATCAGTGGGATTTAAAATGCCGGTAGACTCCTGTTATTAAAGGGGAAGAAGATTCCTGACTGGAGAGCAATTAGGTAGCTGTGTTGGTCTGTCTGTAGCAGTAGAAACTCCGGACACTTGCTCTTTTCTACTCACTGAAGAGAGTTGTCTTCTCCTTTACCTTCTTTCCATAATGAATGAGAGAACAGATAAAACCTTGCACGGTTAAAAAAGCAAACAAGCCACTATCTCTTCCACAGCTGTTCTTAGAGATGCCGGAAAGCAGGAGGGCGGGGGTATGCGCAGCGCACAGTTCAGATCCATTTGAAGCTAGTCTGCTGTGAGCTGGCGCCTGTGAATTGGTTCAGCCATGTCAGAAGCCTTCTGCTGATGTGAGAGGCAGGACCGTCCCTAGAAGGCTGTTTGTGCTTGAGGAACGGGCCACATGTATGTGCCTTGAAGGCATTTTGAAATGGCATGACACTGTTATGGCTGGTGACCTTCTAAAGCTGGGTTTAACACCGTGCATCCGAAGGTTTGGCTGACTATGGGCGAGCAGCCTGTGGAGACAAAGTCTTCAGACGTTCCTGGCGGTAGCCGTCTGTTCAGAACCTGTTGGTCTTTGGATCTGAGGAAAAAGTAGAAGATTCCCAGTGACTTGTCACACTGGGTGCTTTTTACTTCTGTAAACCTGGAAGGCCCAGGCCAGCCTGATCCTGGCTGACCTTGGAAGCTGAGCAGGGTTGGCCTTGGTTGGTATTTGGATGGGAGATCATTTTTCGTTTTGTTAGTGCTTACAGATAACACTTGTCAGGGATGTTTTAGGCTGATCCACATTGAGCAGGGATATTGTACTACATGGCCTCTATGGCCCCTTCCAACTCCATGATTCTATGATCATAAATAAACTAAAACACAGTGGTTCAGGGTAGTCCCCTAACCAGGTTCACTAGGAAGGGAGATCCTCAGATTTTATTGTTATTTCACCAGTGCATTTCTTTGCTTCTGCCACCTGCCTTCCCTCCTCTCGGCCTTCTAGCATCTAAAAGTGAGCTTTTGCTCTTGCTCACTCAAGTTCCAGCCCATAAAAGTAGTCTGTCTCTCCTAATCCCTGATGGGAGAAAGCTCTGCCCGCTGAACATCCCTTTCTTGTCTGGTCCTTAAGCCATGTAAATAGTGCATAACACCTGTACTGCCGATGCATGCAGCGTAACCCAATCTGCAAACCAATGGTGAAAAGCTGAGAACAGAAACCATTCCCAGAAACAAAGCTGGGGAGTGTTTGCTCCTCTTTCAACCCACAGTCCATGTGAGTTGTGTTATTTATTTAATTCACTTTTACCCTGCTTCCCAATGGGGACCCAAAATGCCTTACAACATTCTCTTCTCCTCCATTTTACTCTCACAACACCCCTGTGAGGTAGGTTAGGCTCAGAGAGTGTGATTGACCCAAGGTCACCCATGGCGTGAGTGGGAATTTGAACTCCGGACTCCCAGATACTAGTCTAACGAGTTTGATGTAGTGGTTAGAGTGTGGACTCTGATCTGGGAAAATTGGGTTTGATTCCCAACTGCTCCACATGCAGCTGCTGGTGTGACTTTGGGTCAGTTACAAGTTCTTTCAGAGCTGTTCTCTCAATAGGAATCCTTGAAGGAGCTCTCACCCTACCGACCTCACAGGGTGTCTGTTGTGGGGAAGTGAAGGGGAAGGAGACTGTAAGCCGCTCTGAGACTCCTTCGGGTAGTGAAGAGCGGGATATAAATCCAATGCCGTCGCCGTCTTAGCCACTAACCACACCGGCTTTTAAAGCTCTGTTAGTGTTACAGCCCTTACAGTTAAATCAGACAATCATCCATAACCCTCTCAAATAAGACATTTATCATGTTATTTTTCTTTGGCACCCCCACACCCAGGTGTCTGAGAAGGCAGCATATACATTTTCTAAACAAATAGCAGTTTTAACGGGGTTTTAGAGGATTCTGTTAGGTTAGACGGAGCTGCGGTGGTTCAAGTGGTTAAGACGCTGAACTGCAGGCTGTGGAAGGTCGGTAGTTCAGCAGTTCGAGACCTGAGTGTGTCGCATGACGGAGTGAGCTCCCGTCTCTAGTTCCAGCTCCTGCCAACCTAGCAGTTCTAAAGCAAGAAATTGCAAGTAGATAAATAGGGACCCCTTCAGTGGGAAGGTCACAGCGTTCCGTGCGCCTTGGTGTTTAGTCATGCCGGCCACATGACCACGGAAACGTCTTCGGACAGCGCTGGCTCTTCGGCTTTGAAACGGAGATGAGCACCGCAACCCTAGAGTCGGATTCGACTGGCTTTCGAGCAAGGGAACCTTTACCTTTATTAGGTTAGAGTGTCTCCTGTTACTGTTGGAGCCAATGGGGGCGTGCTGCAGGATGCCCCCTTGTGGCCACAGGTGTCTGCATCAGTGGGATTGTCTTGTGTGCTTCTGTTCCTCCCAAAGTCTGGAGTGACTCCTTGAGTTTTGCACTGGGAGGAATCTGAGTTCGCTCCGAAACAAGCGGTCGCTGAGGGCCGCTCTCATGGCTTGTGAGACTCGCCCAGCCCTCTGGGGGAACTCCTCTTTCTTGGGGGAAACGCCTCTTTCTCCGGGCTGAATATTAAAACCAGATGCTGGCTGGTGGCTTTTGATTTGTGATCCTGGGGTGGGCGATGGGGCTGAGGCTTTGGGGGGGGGGGCTTGAGCAACTACGGTGTGTGCTGAGAAATGAGGGTAGCTGTGGAAGGATCGGGTGCCGCTGAGGTAGTTGGCAGGCCTGGCCTTAGGATGTGGTGAGAAGCTGTTGCTCTTCCGTGATGTGAGGAGCGGCCGACTTTTGAACTGGCTCCTGGACTTTCAGTAACAGTTCGAGTCTTCTGTAGTTCAGGGAGGAGGAATTTGATGACTGCCGTGCAAAACGTCTGCTGGTTTCTAGTAATCAAATCCTTGCTGAACAGACCGGCTGGTTTCCTTTTCTTTCCCAGTCTGCTTTTGTTGATTCTACTTCATTTCTACCCTGCTTTTGTTCCCAGTGGGGACCAGAATCAGCTGATGCTGTTCTCCTCTCCTCCATTTTATCCTCACAACAACCCTATGAGGTAGGGTAGGCTGAATGTGTGTGACTGGCCCAAGGCCACTCAGGAAGTTTCATCACTGAGTGAGGATTTGAACTCGGGCCTCCTGGTCTGGCCTTCTTCTTTTGGAGGTATTTTTTTGCATTTGTGTGTGTGTGACCATGCCTGGAAGTCATGGCGACTTCTGGCGACTCCTACTGGGGCACGGAGGATGTTCAGAGAAGTGGCTCGATAGCCTGCCGCCTCTGGCCTCCCAGCCCTGGTACTCTCTGGAGGTCTCCCATCCAAAGACTTGCCAGGGCCGGCCCTGCTTGGCAGGGCTCCTAGTCTGGCCTTCTGACCGCTCCACCACCCTGGCTCTCAAGGGAACGTGTTTGACTGCCTGCATTTGTTTACTTCAAACATGTTTACCCGTGTCCTGACACGATGCTTCGAGTCAGCTTCTGTCCACGATAAAGCAGAAGAGTGCATCTGTGGACAATAAATGCAGACTTACAGGCCATTACAATCAGCAGTTAAAGCAGCGCAGCGGGAGAAACAGAATGACGGGCCAAGTGTAATGACTGAACAAACCGGAACAGGGAGGGACGTGGCTGGAGAGAGAGGCCCTCCCCGCCCCAAACAAAACATCTGGGAGAAAAGAGCCGTGTTTGTCTTGCTGCCTGAGCGCCAAAAGCGTAAGGGCCGCGTAGAGATGTAAAATTTCTGGAAATTTTGAAGCTCGGAAAAAAACCCCGTTTTTTCCCGGGAAAAAATGGAAATTTTCGGGAAAATTGAAAAAAATGCTACATTAGCATTTCTTTTGTCTTTTCCAGATTGAAAGTCATTCTGTTACTTTAGGAACATAAAATATGACTATGGACATTTTTACTTGGCATGAAATTATCACAACTAGCATATTAAAAATATAGTGTATCCAAACAATTATTACAAACAGAATACCCACCCACATGCAAAAACAAAACTGAAACCTTTTTATTGTCTTCTGACAATAGCACCTCCTAAAGGAAGAAATGCATCTTGTTCTTGCATTGGAGAGTTCAGTTTGTAACCTACAGCTTGCTTGTCCTCAGTGCACAGAAATTAGATCAATCTGATACCATATATATATATATAAAATGGGGAAAAACTTTCCCACCCAAAATTTTCCGTTTTTTCCCCGGGCCTTCACATCTCTAGGGCCGCGGGAACATCTGTTGACTAGCCTCAGATACCTGTTCTGCACTGGCATGAATTGGGGGCGCCATGCTGCTAAAAACCCCACATTTCCTTTTGCCGACAAAGTTGCGGAGACAGCAGGACAACAGACAAGGGTACATCATTCCAGGGGCAGGTGGGAAGGGGGCAGGAATCAAGCCTTTCTTGTGTTGTGGAAACTGCAGACACCGTCTAAGGCACCACTCTGCTGGACTAGTGACTTGATTGGCCAGAACCCTCTGTAGACATCCAGGGTGAAACTTAGACCAGGAGTCCCCAGTATGGTGCCTGTGGACACTACTGGACATTCCAGCACTTTTCCTGGTGCCCCCCATGTGCTTTTAGAAAGTGGGTGGAGCTAGGTGGGGCATGTAGATTCAAAGGTATCCTGTTAAACAGAAGTTCTGCCTGACATGTTGAAGAGACATTGATAGAATTATATAGAACCTCAGCCCCTGGCATCTTGTGCTCCGCTCCATCAGCTGTGGCAGCCTTTTGGTGATTGTGCCCACCACCCTGTGTCAGAATTCCAGAGGTGCCTGTAGTATCAAAAAGTTGGGGACCCCTAAATTGATTGGTGCAGCTGAACACAAAACAGTGATTTTATTCCTGACTCCCTTTGAGGCCTACCTTGGGAGTCCCCAGCATGGTGCCCGGGGGGCACTAGGGTACCCACCATCACCATCTCCAAGTGCTTTTAGAATGTGGGCAGGGCCAGGTAAGGCTTTTGCCCACCAAGGCTTCTGAATGGCTGTGCGGATCAAAAGGCATCTTGTTAAACAGAGCTTCCTCCTGAAATGTCGAGGAGTTACTGACCGCATTCTACATCACCCTGCTCCTTGACATTTTGTGGTTGGCGCCACCTCCTGTGTCAGCCATTTTGTTGTTGCGCCCACTGCCCTGTGTCAGAATTTCCAAGAGACCCGCAGGGTCAAAAAGACTGAGGACCCATGGCCTAGCTCCTCCTGTGTCCCTTGAGGTGCAAAATGCAGCATGAGCTGCTGCCTGAAAGCTGTGTGCTCTTTGCTGCCTCATGTCTCTGCAAATGCCGTAAAGCTGCTTGAATTCAGTAGAGGTGGCCTGAGATGTGTTCTGGGCACAGGACTGAGCCGTGCAGTAAAACACATCCTAAACTTTTTTCTTTTACAATGGACTCTTTTCCTGGGCCTTCAATAGCAGCTTAATGCAGATGTTTTAGCGGGCAAAACTGTTCTTGGCGTGGAGATAATTGGTGGGGGAAACAATCAGTCGCCAGGGACCCTCTGAGGTTGCACTTCCACCACATTGCCAGGAAAATTCCCCCCTTTTTGCACTGCCTTTTAACACAATCTCTCAGCGGTTGCCGTTTACATAATACCCTGATGAGGAGGCGCTCCAAAGAGTGGGTAATCACGCTGCTATTGTGCACAGAGGCGTGCAGATCCAAAGGCGCAAGGGATCCGAAGTGTGCCGGGCGTCCCGACAATGACGGTCTTGGCGGCTGTGAATTTTCCGGCCGTGGAAAAATGAAGGCCCAAATTTGCAATAAGCTACTCATTGTTAGTTAAGCAAAAGGCGCAGGCTGGAATGTAAAGCGGGGGCATGGCCCCAATTCAATGCTCATCACAGCAATCTGTTTGCTTTTGATTATGTCACGGAATACCACTCGCTGACTCTTTGTTTGCTTCTCAAAGCCATTCGAAGGAGAAGAGTAGAAAAGGTTCCCTGGTGTGGGATAGTGGACAGCGTGATGTAGTAGGCCCTGCAGGAGAGCAGTGTTTGAATCCCCCCCCCCGCTATTCCATGAAGCTTGCTGGAAGACCTTGGGCTAGGCTGAGAGTGGCTGGGCTACCTCACAGGGCTGTTGTAAGAACAAAATGAAGGCGGAGGAGATCATGTATGCTGCCCAGAGCCAGTTTGGTGTAGTGATTTCGAGTGCAGACTCTAATCTGGGAGAACCAGGTTTGATTCCCCGCTCCTCCACATGCAGCTGCTGGTGTGACCTTGGGTCAGTCACAAGTTCTTTCAGAGCTGTTCTCTCAAGGGCAGTCCTCGAAAGAGCACTCTCAGCCCCACCTACCTCACAGGGTGTCTGTTGTGGGGAGGGGGAGGGAAAGGAGATTGTAAGCCGCTCCGAGACTCCTTCAGGTAGTGATGGGCGGGGCATAAATCCAATCTCTTCTTCTTGGAGGAAGGGTGGGTTTGAAATGTAGTAACTACATGTGATTCGTAAAAGAGCCAAAGAGATTCGGTCCCCCGGGATCTCCAGTTAATAACACAGTGATATGAAAGACATCACCTCTGCCTGAGAACCTGGAGAGCCGCTGCCAGCCAGAGTAGACATCACTAACTATAATAAACCAGGGGTTCAACTCAGAAGGCAGCTTCATAAGATATTAGATGGGTCTGACATTCACTGTCATGGCTTAGTTAACATACGGTGAGAGAGTCATGCCCCCCCCCCCATGAAATAGGCTTGCAGTTCTGCAGTTTGCAGTTCTGCACTTTTGTAAAAAGGAGCTGCGGTGGCTCAAGTGGTTAAGACGCTGAACTGCAGGCTGTGGAAGGTCAGTAGTTCAGCAGTTCGAGACCTGGGTGCCGCATGACGGAGTGAGCTCTTGTCTCTAGTTCCAGCTCCTGCCAGCCTAGCAGCTCGAAAGCAAGAAATTGCAAGTAGATAAATAGGTACCACTTCGGTGGGAAGGTAACAGCGTTCCGTGCGCCTTGGTGTTTAGTCATGCCGGCCACATGACCACGGAAACGTCTTTGGACAGTGCTGGCTCTTCGGCTTTGAAACGGAGATGAGCACTGCAACCCTGGAGTCGGACTCGACTGGCTTTCGAGCAAGGGAACCTTTACCTTTACTTTTGTAAAGCCTTTTCCTGAAGCAATCAAAATAGGCTTTTGCCAGGTCCCTTGTTGCTCCAGTGGGGGGCATTCTGGGACATCCCCCGTTGTGATGATGTCACCCCGAAATGACGCCATCACGCCAGGAATGTCGCATGGGGACACTCTGCTGTGAGGGCGATACTCTGCTAAAACCGGCTTAAAACGTTTTGCCCTCAAACCAGAGCGTCCCTACAGGGCATCCCCAGTGTGATGATGTCACTTCCGGGTGAGATCATCATGTTGGGGAAGTCACGTGGGGACGTGGGTGTTTGGGGGTGGGATTTCCCCCACCGGCCAGCTGGTTGGCGGTGGACAGAAGCCCCCAAAACTGCTTTGCCCCGACCTGGGGACTGGCAAGTCTAAATCAAAACTTTGCAAGCATGCATGCAGTAGGAAATGCCTTGTGAGGCTATATGTTCACTAGCACCACTAGGGAGCACTGTGCAATGAAACCAGGAAAGCTGACAGGGAAATAGAAGTTTCTCTTTTCTCCCCAACGTGACGCCCTGGCTATCTTTTAGTCACACAGCAAAGAATGCAGCGGCCTTCCTGCGTGGTTGCCTTCTAAGCAACTGCTGTTTTCAGGTATACTGCCTCTGAACATGCAGGCTCCATTGAGCCATCACAGCTAATAAATCAATGGCTTTCCCTCTCTGAATTTATCTCTTCCACTATTGAATGCGTATTAAATGAACTGCCTACCTTTGGGAACCTTTTGGCCAGATTGGTGTGATTTCGGAGAAAGCACTGTGCATTACAGACGCTTGGGGGGACACACGCTTGTGTTACGTGCGGGCCCAGCCTGGCCCATCTAGCCCCATCATAGCCTTTAATGTTTAGTAGTGTATTAAAATGTGCAGCTTCAGTCCACCCCACCCCCCCAAAAGGGGTGTGTGTGTTATTCTGGAGTGTGCCGAACACCCTGGTCCAAGCCACAACATCACACGCCACAACACCACAAGTCACAACATCGGAGAAATTGCTAGGGCTTTACTCAGGCATGTATGTTTGGGATTGGGATGCTGTCTGACCTAATCATTGCGTGGTTTGATTTTAAAAACATGACTCTTTTTTTTTTTACGGCCTTAGTGAGTAAGGTCAGCCGGTGGCCTTCTTTGGAAAGTTAGTTTGGCTTACATGTGAAAGCATGGCCAAATGTGCCTTTCTTTGGGGGTATTACAATTCGTTCTGTGTAAGTGCTGATATCTGTACGAGGAGCAATTGGCGCAGCCTCCAGAGGAAGTAAGCCCTGGCCTTACGGGAGTTCAGGGACCATTAATGACTGTTAAGTGGGAGATCCAGCCAGCTGCTCAAGTTTGCACCATGCTCATGGTGAAAACTGCAAAAATTACTAGTCCTCAGTTAAAAATTACTGACCTGCCTGCTAATGCGTGCTGTGGTAAAGGGATGGATTATCCTTTGTTTCTTTAAAGAAATCATTTACAGGGTTTTTTTTGGGGGGGGGGATCAGTGTTTAGCTTTTAATGGTTGGTTTTGTACTGTGTGGCCTAAACCTTATACACTATCTATGTCACATACATCATTTATCACAGTACCTGGGTTAAGAGCACATGAGGTCAGCCTCCTAAAAGAAACATGCTTTTAGTTCAAAGCTGAGTGGCTAAGAGTTTGTTGTAACAAAATGATAACATCCAGGGGTGTAAATGGTCAAGAGTAAATGGATAGTTGAGCCTGGTATGGTGGCAAGGCACAGGGTTTTCATAATATGTTATATTGTGTTTAGGTCAGTGTTTCCCAAGTGATGGCACTTAAGTCAGTGTTTCCCAAGTGATGGCAGTTAGCTCAGCGTTTCCTTATTAATTTATTTAGAGGAAAACGATATTAGCTATTTATTTATTTATTTAGATATTTATACACACTTTTCCCCCCAGATGGGGACCCAGTGGGACTTATATCTTTCCTTCTCCATTTTGTCCCCACAACAACAACCCTGTGAGGTCGGATAGGCCGAATGACTGGACTCAAGTCACCCAGCAGGCTTCCATGGCAGACTGGGGATTTGAACCTACGTATCAAGTGGTTAAGACGCTGAACTGTGGGCTGTGGAAGGTCGGTAGTTCAGCAGTTCGAGACCCGAGTGTGCCGCATGACGGAGTGAGCTCCCGTCTCTAGTTCCAGCTCCTGCCAACCTAGCAGTTCGAAAGCAAGAAATTGCAAGTAGATAAATAGGTACCACTTCAGTGGGAAGGTAACAGCGTTTCCTTGGTGTTTAGTCATGCTGGCCACATGACCACGGAAATGTCTTCCGACAGCGCTGGCTCTTTGGCTTTGAAACGGAGATGAGCACCGCAACCCTAGAGTCGGATTCGACTGGCTTTCGAGCAAGGGAACCTTTACCTTTACCTTTATCCCAGATCTTGGTCTGACATTCTAACTACTACATGTCAAGGGCAATATAATACTCAAAGAGGTTTTTAAAAAGTAATAATACCCTAAGTGTGACAGCAGTAATTACAGATAGTGATCATTGATTAATAAATAAGTCAAAAGTATTACTGAAAGTAAGTTTCCAAAAACAACAACGAAGCAGTAAAAACAAAACGTAATAAAAAGCCAGCAGAGATAATAGAAACTGAAACCATTGAATTAGAACAACCAATAAATATTAGAGAGCCTGCAATGAAAAGCCCAGTTGAGGTCCGTCAGCATCTGTTAAAATAGGCCGGCATCTAAAACAGCAAAGACATTAGAAGGAAAGTCTTAATGTGTCTTCTGAAGGACAGGAGGGGATGATGCCAGGTGGGCGTCCACGAGAGGGAATCCCATACAGCTGAAGTGACTGCAGTCAAATTATGTCTAAGGGATACATTTATTTTGTATTCTAAAAAGGAGATATGTGTCATCATCGCCCCTCAAAGGGTTTAGTTTTAGAGCAAGGAAGAAGAAGAAAAACCTGCCTATTTTCATATGCGCATACCCCTTGGAAATCTGCTTGAGCTGTGCATCTGGAAGTACTTCCTCTTGCAAGAAGGCAAGAAAAGAGACACATGCAGAGATGCAACAGGGAGCCTCCTCCAAGGCCGGGCAATTGTGCATCAGGCGTAATCTGATAATTTGATTACACCTGATGTAGAGTCATGGCGCTATGACTTTCTACCTGCTGCAGCAGATCAGAAGGAAGGCAGCACGTGCAGAACTGATAATCATGCAGAGATGCAGCAGGGTAGCCTCCTCTGTGTATGGATACTGTCCATAGGAGCCTATTTAAGGAGTGAATGAATGTATTCCTTGTGGCTCTTTGCATGCCCTCAGGACCAGTTGGAGAGCCACAGCATTAGAGGCTAGAATTGAGTTCTAGCAGAGAGACGTCTCTGTGAAATGTTTGCCTTGGAACATTAACCTTGTGCCTTGCCTTCATACTTTTAGGTCCGGGTGATGCTGGAGCTCTGCAACGGCACCAAAGGAGTATGTTTAACAGGTAGGTTGGCAAAAAGGGGGCATATGAACCGAGGGGCATACTTTGCCCTGCTGACACTGGCGCAGTAAGTGGTGTTAAGTGGCCAAGGTTTAGAAAATTTTAACTTCTGTTGGGGGGGGGGGATGTCACTGTCCCTTAGAGCTCAAACCAACAAGACTATCATCATGTGTCCCTAAATTGTAAATTACCACCTCAGTTTGCCTTAGGAGCGTGCAGGGAAGGAGTTTAACCCTTTGACCTCCCATCAGCTTGTAGCACTGTTCTACTTTGGCAGTGCTTAAATTTTGCTGAGCTGTATCGCGTGTTCTGTGAGGCAACATGCAGAGAGCTGGTTCAGGGGCACTAGATAACCTAAGCAGAATAGTTTTTGGGTGGCATAGGGCAGTGTCTGTGGAAAGGCGCATGTACCATGAACCCCAGAGCGATTGTTTTCGCTCCAGTGAGACCTCCTTGCAGAACCTGTACTCTGTCCAAGAGCAGCCTGCTGAAATATAACTTGCCTCTGATTTGGGGGACAGAGTGTGGTTCATTTGCTTCCTTTTAAAGATTAGATTTCAATAAGTAGAGTTTTTTTCAAAAGAACACTAGTTGTCCCCCCCCCCCCAATGCGGTATTATCCTGTGTAGGTTCTGTAGTTTTCTGTGTGAGTGAAGCAGAAAATACATTTTCTGTACAGTGAAACCTACTGTTGATGGCTCCTTCTTTAAATTATAATCACCGCAATTTCTTGGTTGGTAGCTATGAAGTTAACCAGGTTGCTAATGCATTTCAGTATGCTGAGATGCTCAAAGGCTGGGGTCTCCAGTGTGATGCCGTGGAACCCCAGCTTTAGAGCATGTCTGCATACTGAAATGCACCAATACCTTACTTGGTGCCCGCTGAGTGTTTCCAGAAAGTAGGTGGAGCCACTTCTGATTGGCCATTGGACATCTGATTGACTGTGCCGATTAAAATAACATTGTTTCCGCGACAGCAGCCACCACAATGTTGGTGTTATTCTCTGTGTCATTCGATACTTTTAAAATTGCCTCTCTTTCCCCCGGCACTTGGACTTCTCATGTGCCTCTGTGTGGCTCCACCCGCTGTGGCAGCCATTTTGAGCTTGCGCCCTCCACCCTGTGTCAGAACTCCAGAGGTCCCCACAGGGTTGTGGCCCCCTGCTCTAAAGCTTACAAGTATGTTAAAGTTAAAGTTTCCAAACTGTTTTGGTCTCCCGTTCAGTATTCGGCTGGCACAGTATAACCAATCACGGTCTCCAATTCAGCTGGCCCAGCCCTTACCCATAAGAACTCTCTTCTCAGTTTTAATATCAAGTCATGCCTCCTATTTATTTTCTGTTCTTTGTTTGGTTTTGTTCTAGGGCCCCCAGGATTACCAGGTAATTTGCCTTTTCTTCTTATGTTGCTGTCAAAACTATTGGCGTAGTTGAGTATTCTTGCACAGTGGATAAAAACTAGGGGCGGCATGAAGGAGTGGGTGTTCGGGGTGAGTTGCCGAGGCCCGAAAGCCGTGGGAAGGCCTGCCACTGTACAGCAACAGTTATCCTTTTTCTCCCTGACTGGCGGTAGTGCTGGTGTTAGGCTAGTGTTGCCAGCCCGGCACCAGCGAAAGCTGGGAGGTTTTTTGGGGTGGTGCCTGGGGAGAGTGGAATTCCAGAGAAACATGGTCTCACTTTCCAGATGATGTTCTAGGAATTTCCATAATCTCTATGGTCTTTGCCATACAGACTGGGGGATTCCGAGAAATTCACAATTGACACCATCTCCCCCATTTTTCTTCCACAGCTCAAATTATCGAGGGCAGATGAAAAACACACCTTTTCTTCTTTCTAAAGGTGGTTAGCGGGTGTTTTTCTTCCTTCTCTGAAAACCGAATGTTTTCTAAACAACCTCTGGAAAAAGTTGTCAGTAGCTGTCCTTGCACAATGTTGTACTCAGTGTCTTAATATAGTTTTTTTTTTAACCACCGGTATTACAGAACCATCCGAAACTGCCGACTCCCACTCAAAGCCGTTTGAAAGCAAATTGAATAGCTCTGCTTTTAATTTCTACTGCCGACGGTGTCCTTTTCCCTCCATAAGGCGTCAATTAAAACCCCAGATATTATGAAACTCTAAGGATGCAATGACTGTATTGGCACAGCTTTAGAAGGAGCTCTTCCTTTCACTGCTGCTTGCTTCATAGCTTCCAATGCTCCTTCCCTGCCTATTGGTCTTGTACAGGGATTCATACGTTTAGCGATCACATAAAAAACAACAACACCCCGATGTTGTATGGTTCTGCAGAATCTGTAGAGATCACAGATGCGTTGTGGTGGTGGCAGTGAGGTCAGTGTCGGTGAAGGGAGGGGGAGGGGAGGGGTGGGTCACCCCCCTATCTATTCCGGGGTTTTGCTCTTCAGAGTTTGCTATCTTAAAGTGAAGATATTGGAATGCATGTCCAGCAGTCAGGAAAAGATCGATCTGGAAATAGGGTGGAGCTGGGGGAATCTGGTAATTCCTAGTGAATCTGCTCCTTGTAGAAACATAGAGCTGGAAGGTACCCCAAAGGTCATCAAGCCCACCCCCCCTGTACAGTGCAGGAGATTCACAGCTCCCCTCCACACTTCCCCAGTGACCCCTGCTCTATGACCAGAGGAAGCCAAAAACCTCCTGCATCCCTTGGCCAATCTGGCCTAGAGGGAATCCCCCAAAGTATTGATTGACATATAAGAAAGGGTCACAAGAGTGGAGCACTGGCTCGTCTCTTCCTGCCCTCCCTCTCATGATCTGCCTAAATTCACAGAATCGGCATTGCTGTCAGAGGGCCGTCTAGCCTCTGCTTAAAAACCTCTAGAGAAGGAGAGCCCACCACCTCATCCCGTGGAAGCTGGTTCTGCTAACTATCAAGCAGTTCTTCCTAATGTTTAGCCGAAAACTCTTTGGATTTCATTTCAACCCGTTGGCTCTGGTCTGACCTTCTGGGACAACAGAAAACCACTCTGCTCCATCCTCTACATGACAGCCCTTCAAATACTCGAAGATGGCTATCCTATCTCCTCCACCTCCTCCTCTGTCGCTTTAGGGAAAATGAGGAAATACCGGAGGGAAAACTGTGCATGTTTAATGCCGCATGTCCTCTGAGCATGAAACCAATTCATTAGGGAACACATGAAATTATGTCCTTATTCAAGGCTTGCTTGGTCCTTTCTGGTTCACCTGCTGACAACCAAGCAGGGAGCCCTGTATAGATTACGAGAAAGTTGGTTCTTTTTCCTTTTAGGCTGTCAGAGGATCTCATGTAAATGAAAGTTTTCCTTTCCTTTCATTCTTTGCTGTTAGGGTTGCCAGCTTTGGGTTGGAAAAGTCCTGGAGATTTTTTTTTTTGGGGGGTGGATCCTTGGGGAGGAGAGGGGTTTGGGGAGGGGAGAGGCTTCAGCAGGGCATAATGCCATAGAGTCCACTGTCCAAAGCGGCCATTTTATCCCAGGGAACTGAACTCTGTTGTCTGGAGAATGGTTGGAATGGTTGGAATTCTGGGGGGTCTCCAGCCACCGCCTAGAAGTTGGCAACTTGATTTGCAGTAGGGAAGCCCATTCCTCTGCTAGCTTTTTTTTTGGGGGGGGGATAACGTTTGTTTCCCCTGGCTCTCTATCATCCTGCAGGCAGGACAAAAGCAGGTTGTCCGTGAATACATTTATGAGTTTGCATTGCATAGACCTCCTCCAGACGTGGCATTTCATGAACTTCCTCTTTCTTGGAAAAGGTTCACGTTCCACCCACTTGCGTTTCCCTAGCACATTTAAGTGTGTGAGTAAATTGTGCTTGGAATATGTCATTGGGACAGATGTTAGGACCGTGAAACTTTTCTTCCTCTCCTTGAAGGATATTGGATTGGATCCCAACTGCAGTTTTTGTGAGACCAGACTCATGCCATCCGACTCCTGTCTGCTTGACCAGGGACGCTCTGGGACAATGATGCTCTGTATTCTTGGTGCTGGGGCGGCAACAGTGGGAGGGCTTCTGGCGTTCTGACCCTGCTGGTGGACCTCCTGATGGCCCCTGGGTTTTGTCCACCGTGCGACACAGAGTGTTGGACTGGATGGGCCATTGGCCTGATCCAGCATGGCTTCTCTTATGTTCTTATGTTGTGTTCTTAATGATGGTTAAGCTGTAACACAGCATCCTTCATTATTGGTTGTTCAGTACATTTTTGTTCCACCTGTCCCCAAGGAGCTCAAAGTGGCCATGTTCCTCTGTTTATTCCCATGCAACTGCCCTGTGAGGCAGCTTTGGTGTAGTGGTTCAGTGTGCAGACTCTAATCTGGGAGAACCGGGTTTGATTCCCCATTCCTCCACTTGCACTTGCTGATGTGACCTTGGGTCAGTCACAGACTCTGGCACAGCTGTCCTTGAAAAAGAGCAGTTTGTGTCAGAGTTCTCTCAGCCCCACCCACCTCCCAGGGTGTCTGTTGTGGGGAGGGGAAGGGAAAGGAGTTTGTAAGCCGCTCTGAGACTCCAAGTGAAGGGCGGGGTATAAATCCAATCTCTTCTCTTCTTCTTCATTGGTTAAGCGAGAATGGCCCAAGATCGCCCCACAAGGTTTGTGGTAGAATGGAGAGGTCTGAACATGGGTCCTGCCCAGGGGTCTCATGGAGGGGGAGCGCTCCGGAGCCCCGCTCCGGGAGTGACCAGCCCAGGGGGCGGGGCGGTCACATGACCAAGCCCCGCCCCCTGCAACAGAGGGGAAACCTCCGCGGCTGCCAAGCTCCCCCTCCCCACCAGAGGCCCGGGGAGCCGACGTGCCGCGCGTCGATGGAAGCTGCCAGGGCGGCCGG
>NW_015175369.1:749982-797536 GCF_001447785.1 Gekko japonicus
CTGGGGCAAGAGATGCTCTGTATTCTTGGTGCTTGGTGGTGGTGGGGAACAGTGGGAGGGCTTCTGGTGTCCTGACCCCACTGCTGGATCTCCTGATGGCCCCTGGTATTTTTGGCCCCATGTAACAGAGTGTTGGACTGGAGGGGCCATCGTCCTGAATCCAGCATTGGCTTCTCTTATGTTCTTATGTCTGGGGCAAGGGATGCTCTGTATTCTTGGTGCTAGGGCTTCTGGTGTTCTGGTCCCACTGCCAGACCTCCTGAGGGCACCTGGTATTTTTGGCTGATGTGTGACACAGAGTGTTGGACTGGATGGGCCACTGGCCTGATCCAACATGGCTTCTCTTATGTTCTTATGTCTGGCACAGTGATGCTCCTGGAGTTTTGGCCCTGCTGGTGGACCTCCTGAGGGCACCTGGGTTTTGTCCAGTGTTTCCTCTAAGTGCAAGGTAGCTAACAGTTTTTTCGCCTCCGGCTCATACATTTTTGTCTTAGCCCAGGAAAGATGCCTCCAGAACAAACTAATTTATGCAGTAGCCAAATTGCTCACTCATAGCTTTAATGCCAGTCGCTCACAAAGGAGCATCCCGGGATGTGATATCAGAGTCATGTGACAAGGCCAAGGACAAGAAACAAAAAACAGTCATCAAGAGGTTCCGGTGATGTCAGGGGGTGTGGCCTTATGACACACTTCCGGTGATGTCAGGGGGTGTGGCATATGCTAATGAGTTATGCTAATGAGCTCCGGCAGCTCTTTTTCTACAAAAAGACCCCTGGTCCTGCCAAAGCTGAGCTTGGAACTCTGACCTCCACACACCACACTCGGTCTCATAAGCTGGTGGTGGTTTCCTGGCAAGTGGTGCAGAGCTGGGAATGGATTGTGGCACCAGTTTTGACCGAGGGCGTCCTTCTAGTTTCAGCATCTTTTTTCCGGCAATGGTCTGCCAGAGGGCCTGGGACACCCACTCAGAACCCATGAAAGCACCCGCCTTCCCCTGTTGGTAGCTTCTTCCATGGAACCCTCTGAACAGAAAGCTTCCAATTTCAGTATTCTAGCTGATAGCTGCTGGTAGATTTCTCCTTCATGAATGTTTCTACTCCCCCCTTAAAGCCACCTAAACCAATTTACCATCCTGTCTATTGTGGGGAGGAAAAGGGAAAGGAGATTGTAAGCCTCTCTGAGACTCGTTTGGGTAGTGAAGGGCAGGCAGGCTATAAATCCAATCTCCTCCTCCTCCTCTTCTTCACCATCACCATCATCATATGCTAGAAGAAGAAGAAGAGTTGGTTTTATATCCTGCTTTTCACTACCCAAAGGAGTCTCAGAGCGGATTACAATAGCCTTTCCCTTCCCCTCCCCACAACAGACACCCTGTGAGGTAGGTGGGGCTGAGAGAGCTCTAAGAGAACGGCTCTCTAGAGAACAGCTCTAAGAGAACTGTGACTGACCCAAGGTCACCCAGCTAGCTTCATGTGGAGGAGGAGTGGGGAATCAAACCCGGTTCTTCCAGATTAGAGTCCACGACTCTTAACCACGACACCAAACTGGCTCTGGTAAACGTTTTAGAGGTCATGTCCTCTATTTTTGGTGTCTGTTCTATTTTGGGGTCTTTTTAAAAAAAACTGATGAAAATGTCCTCTTTTTGGGTTGAAGGTTAGGAATATTCGTAGTTAGTAGCAGTGATCACAGCGTCAATAGTAGAGGTATTTATAAGGAGATTTGTCATAGTAATTGCATGTTTGAAGCAGTCAGTTGGGAAATATGTCCTTTTTGCTTTTCAAAATATGGTAGCCCTAGCATATACTTATTTATGTATATTATTTATAGTCTGCCTTTTATTACTGAGAATCCAGTGGGATTACATAATATAAATCAGCACAATCAACGGGACGAGGAGACATCTAATAAGCAATGTAATAGGACTAGGTTTGCAAAAGTCTGAAACAAGGCATAAGTATTAAGTTTGACACGTTAATGTGAGAAATGGTATTTCATAACTAGAGATAAAACCCAGCAAGAGCTAGATAAAAATATACATCAGCAGATAATACATAGTAGTATAGTCTGCAGTCCTGTGTTTATACGTCTTCCTGAATCGTTCTGTTACAATGCACCCGTTACCTTTATAAGAATGGCCTCCTGAATAGTTCTGTTTTACATAGTTTGCAGAAAGCTGAAAGTGTGGGGATCTTCCAGATCTCCTCAGGCAGGCCATGCCATAGTGTGAGGGCTACTACAGAGAATGCATGTGTCTAGACAACTGTTGATCTTGCCTATTTACAGCGTTGCCTAAGCTACTCCATAATAACAAGGCATTAGTCCTTTGGGACCAATTTTACATTGAAATATTCTGGCTTGATTAGTTTGTGTGTGGCTGATTTTCATGACTTTGGGGGTCCCATGTTGACTTCCACTGACCCTCAAACCAGGCTAGTGAATGCTGAATCTTGTGTTTGGTGTAGGATTCCCTGTGCTCTGGGGTGGGACTCTTAGATTGTTAGAGTCACTGGTATGGTACAGCCAGGAATCTCTAGACGTAGCAGAGTGCACGAGGCTTACACGCAGCAGCAGCAGCAGCTTCTCCGTACTGTGTGTGCTAGCAAAGTTACAGAGTTACACGGAGCCACTTGTCAGTTTCAAACTAAGAAGAATCCTTTATTCAAGGGACGACATTCTAAATAGTGCAGGTTGAGAGATAGGGGTAGAATCTAATCTAACTGGATAGATGGATGCAGATAGAGAATGTGTGGCCTGCATCTGTAGTGGCAAAGATGGAGAGCAGTGTGCTCCTTTGTGTGTGTGAGAGAGAAGGTGTCAAACCAGAAAGAAGTCTCCTCCCTAAGAATAGCATTCTACTTCAAAGGGATAGTATCAGATAGCAGGAAGGAAAGGATGCTCTGTGTGTGTCCCGACCTCTCTGTCTCTAAATCTATGGTGCTGTCTCTGAAGGCTGAGGCAGGGGACAGCAAATACCCCTCCACTTCCCACACAGATTTCACGTTTTGTTTCATCAGGTCCTCCTGGTCTGGATGGAACGCCTGGTTTCAATGGCTCCGATGGAATTCCTGGTATCCCCGGGCAAAATGGAGAACCCGGAAGACGAGGGAAACCAGGTATGTTTCCATGTGGGCAGTATTTTCTCCATCATCTCCCTTTCCCCCTCTCCCAGTTCCTTGAGGCTGGCTCCAAACTCCAGAAACATCACGTGGTATAGTCCTCCTTTGTACCATTCCAGACTGCATGCAGAGGATGGCTTGTTGGACTGGTCCCCCCCCCCATCACGATCTCCCTTCACACGAGAAGCTGCCATTTTAGGGAAATTAATAATTGTTAGAACTGGGCCACAGATTTTAATAGTTGTTAGAGCTGGGCCACCAGACGTCTGTTTTATTTTGCTGCGACAAACAAACACAATCCCCCCCCCCCCCGGGGGCAACCGGGTTTTGGGCATTGAAATGTATAATCTGCCCTTCACTTGGGGCAATTTCGCACCAGAGCTGCCTCGCGGTCCAGCCGCGGTTGGCCCCGACACTATTTGTCAATTTCACACCCGAGGCTGCGGGGCTGCATTTGACCCGCAGCTTCGCCCGATTTCCTCCGCAGTTTCGTGATCCTCAAAAACCAGGATCATGAAACTGCGGAGGAAATCGGGTGAAGCCACGAGTCAAAATGCAGCCCCGCAGCTTCGGGTGTGAAATTGACATGTTTGTGTCGGGGCAAATGGCGGCTGCGCAAAATCTCTAGTGCAAAATCGCCCATAGTCTTTCCAGGTGAGGGGGAGCCAGTGGCTGGCTTGAGTGGGCTTAAGGGCCCCTCTTTTTCCCGGGGATATATTCTTGAGTCTGTAGTTGTAATAGTATGCTGATCAGTGGCAGTGGCCGATAATGAAACATCTAGCAAAGGAGGTGTAAATCAAGGGTTAATCTGCTGGGGCTTCATCTGAGCCAGGGTTTTCAATGTCAGAAGTCTGCAAATAAGACCCGAAATTTATTCCTAATACCAGGACTCCTAAAAAATATGAAGTACCAGAATATATGAAGTACCAGTGGACTTGAGAGTGCCTCTAACTACATGCAGTGTGTCTCTTCTTCATTGACGAGCATATGATGAGCTTTAATAAATCCCTGGATCTTTTTTGTTTGTTTGTTTGGAAACTGGCATAAAATAAAAAACGCCTGACGAAACATGACAGCAGACGTGAAAATCGATGTGCACTTCCGACGGATATCTGCTCACAAGGGCATAGATTTCTGCAGTGTCCTGGTCTGAGCGCTTCTTCCAAATGTGTTTTCTAAGTCATGCCTTTTTAAAACCAGGACCAAAAGGTGACCCTGGAGAGAAAGGAGAAAAAGGAGAAAAAGGAGATCCCGGTGAAATCGGCTTACCTGGGAAAAATGGGACACCGGGAGAAAAAGGGTCAAGAGGGGCCAAAGGGGATAAAGGAGAAGCCAGCAACGATGTAGCGGCAGAAGGTGAGAGGAGGTGCACTTCGAGAAAGAGGAAC
This sequence comes from Gekko japonicus, assembly GCF_001447785.1. Lineage (NCBI taxonomy): Eukaryota > Metazoa > Chordata > Lepidosauria > Squamata > Gekkonidae > Gekko > Gekko japonicus. Next base: position 754,487 of record NW_015175369.1, read on the forward strand.
TGAGTGACGTTAGTTTAGAACTCCGGAAAAATAGCAGAGTCTCTGTTTCCTTATATACAGAGTATTTACGCTGGACACTGGATACATATATACAGTCCTTCTGTAGCAAAATCGCTATACAAACTGGCAAAGTGCTACGCAGACAGATGATCCCACAAAAGAGATGTGTAGCACTGAACAAGCCACAATATATATGTACATTGGCCAATCAGGACATAGCAATTACTTTAGCTGACTTATGGTGACTGTTCCAGAATCTGATGCAATCTGCCAGTCACCTGACTCCTGAATGTCAGACTAGATCAGTAAGATCTGACACTGCTGCTTATGACTGACTGACATCTTGCCAGTAATATATCCAAATACTGTCACTGAGGAGCTCCCCTGGAGTGTTCTGCAGGACGTTTCCTGGGGCCATTCATCTTTTTGCCAGCATTCAGATCCTCGTGTTTAACGATGCACTTGAGTCTGCTCGTTTCCTCCTTGGAATCACTAAGGGCTGAGGTTACGTTGCAAAGTCCTTCCTTGTGTCTGTTAAGGGACGGCATGAGGACTTTTGCATCTGATCTGCAATAGGAGCTTTGTGCCTACTGGGGGACACAAAGTGTGGGGAGCAGTCATTTCAGCCTCCCCCCCCCCCTCACTGTTGTTCTCATGTCCTCAAACTACCCTGCAGAACTACTATTAGCTCCATTGCGAAAATTTGTGATTTCACGGTGGAATAAGTAGCGGCTCCACGGAGCAGTTTGTGGATATGAAAATGGCACTGTGTGTGGTAGCTGCCGCCAGAAAAGTGTTGGATGGGTGTCTAGGAGGCACAAAACTCCCACTGCGTGTCTGATACAACTTCCCAAACACGGGGACTTTGTTATGTGAAGCTTGGCCCTCAGTGACAGTAGGAAAGTCATGATCAATCAACCTCTATTCTCCTGAAGTGACGTAGAAATAATAGCTGATTCTGCATTGGCTTTTCCCTCCATTGTTTTATGCAACCCACGTTGGTACAGAAATTCCCGTCTGCATTGCATGCCGGTTTCACTTCCTTTGATCATTGGATTTTGTGATAGCCTCCACACTCCATGCTGCTTTCGCTTCCTTTGATCATCGGATTTTATTGTACCTTCTGCATAGATTCATGGCCATTTTATGGCGTTGCCCCGAGGTATTTGGATATGACTTTGAGCTACACTTTCCCCTCCCAGTTGAGAGTGTGGAGCGAATGCTAAATGCAGAATCACCCAAAAATACTGTTTGGCCTCTGAGAACATTTGTGTCTTAGGACTGTTTCACACTGCTGATTTTAGTGTCTGTCTATTTCTTTTTTCTTCTCTACCTTGTATTGTGTTGAAATATTAATCGCAAGTCATTTTTAAAATGGGGTGGGGTATACATGTCTTAAATAGCAGTAATGTGTGTATAATTGCGTATATGTAAGAGCTGCTTTTTCCTAGAGAAAAGAAGCTTTGGCAGGGACCCATGTTGCCCTGTTCAGTCTGGCTTTTTGTGCGGCTGCTTTGAAATTTAGAAAAACAGCAGCCGCTGTGGGAGAGTCCGTCACGGATCACCCACGTCTCAACCGCAACAGCCACAGATGTCTGAGCCAGTTCCTGGTTCAAGATAAGGCAGTGAAAGACACTCCCCGGAAGCTTTTGAGCTCAGGCAATCTGATGGGTCCAAAGTTGGCAGGAACTGCATGTGTTTTCCTTCTTTGCCGGCCAGAAGCAGCCATAGGAAGGCTGGTTCTCTTTCCTTTCCTGTTCTTATGGGGGCCTGTGTACCCACACAGAACAATTTATGCACACTGCATGTTAAGAGCTGTACATGGGAATTGCATGATTTCCTCTACCTAGTTTTTTTTTTTAAAAAAAAAAAACATTTTATTAGGCTATAATAAACAAAGTCAAAGATAAATCAAACCTTATATAGTTATGCATCCTACCCTCCCCCCCCCAACTCAGCTTCCCACAGTGCTCGAACCTCCTGTTCGTTTCTTAGATGTTCTTCGTCCCTCCTTTTTTTACTCATATCTATAGGTAACTTATCCCTCCATTTTTTATTCTTATATCTTTATCTATTTTTTAATATCCTTTAACCTTCAATAATTATCAAAGCAAAATAAATTGTTCCTTACATCCCAGTACGTTTCCAAATAGTCTTTAAAATCTTTCCAGTCTGCAAAGAAATCTTCTGCTTCCAAATTATTAAGTTTCCTTGTCATTTTGTCCATTTCAACCATGATTTCCTCTAGCTGATGGCTGGATGTTGGTGACAGTGAAATAGGAATGGTCTTACCTTCTACCCGCAGGTCTTCTGGCACTGTGCTTTCGAGGTGGCTTTGACATCTCTGGTGGTGCTGTGGCTCATGGGGAGGTGATCAAAGACTAAAGAATTAGTAGAACAAACTTTGAGTCCGGTGGCATCCTTAAGACCAACAAAGTTCTGTTCAATGTATTTGACTATATTTAAATTCAGATCAAAATGAGAGGGTCCGCCCCCCCCCCCCGATGGGTTATCTTGAAAACATTTCAAGCTGGAAACAATTTCGCTGTGCTAGAAACACAGAGTCGTGTGTGTGTCTTTTTAGGTGTGAAAGGTGAGCCAGGGCCTCCAGGGCCCCCTGGCCCCCCAGGGCCTCCAGGGCCTCCAGGGAAACGAAAAGCAAAAGCCCCGGTTCAAGAGAACATGTTCAGCGCCCAGTGTGTAGGTGAGTGAATCTTAAGTTCACACTGTTCTCGTCTTTGCTGCACATTGGAAACCCAAAGCTCCGCCTTGCACATTGTGTCGTGTTACTTTGGTGGGCCTTTAAAAATGTGGCTTTTGTTTTGGGTTCAGCCGTGGACCAACATGACAGCCAACCTTTTTGTCCGCTTCTGCTGATCCGTGTTCTCCCCTTGCAACCAGCCTCCGTCTTATGAAGACCGAATGGCAAACTACGTGCAACGCAGGACTTCTGCTGAAAGCGGCATCTCTGTGTCAGGTTCTTGCGTGATGTGTAATACAGTGTGGGCCATGGCATGCGTTTCTCCACTCCCATTCTTCCATGTTGCCTGGCAAGTGGGTGGGGAAATGATGGCATCGATTGGGAAACAGGCTAAATGGTCCTCTGTATTATAGGGGAGGACTCAGCACAAGAGTTCCATTTTAGGCGGCATCCCTGTTAGCAAGTAAATGGTGTCATGTTGCCTACGGTAAAGTTGTACCAAGTTCAGGAGGACTTAATGCCATTTTGTCCCGACCAGCCGAAATATTGCAAAATAGTGAACGAGGTTTTGTTGCATCCTCCAGAACTCGTGGTCCCTGAACAAAATGCGTATGTTGGGCAGAGAGCATTTCCGGTTGCGATTAAAAGATCTCCCGGTCTGCAGGTTTTAGACCCTTAAAACAGGATTAGAGGATGTGTTTAAGAACTTAATTGTTTTGATGGAGCTGGGTGCAAACAGGGTTTCAAGATACGTTGGAACAGAGAAGCAATTTCTGCTGGAAATTAATCTGCTTTGTTAATATAAGGACCAGGGGTCATTTCCTGCAGGAGCACACAGGAGCGGAGCTCCTGCAGTAAACAGCCCAGGGGGCGGGCACATGCAACAAGCCCCACCCCCTGCTCCCAGCAGCCCTCAGTTAGAGCAAGAAGCAGCCAGGTAAGTTGCAGAGCTCCACCCGGCCCCCCGGTCCAAAACAGTCCAGTGGCACCTTGAAGACCAATTTTTTTTCAGGTACAGGCTCTCCCTCCTCTGCGAGGACAGATCTGCATGCCCCCCCCCCCCCCGGCAATAGCTAGCAATCCAAAACAGTCCAGTGGAGCCTGAGCGGTGGGTGTTGCCTTCTGACATACTTCCAGTGATGTCAAGGGGTGTGACATATGCAAATAAGTTATGCTAATGAGCTCCTGCACCTCTTTTTCTATGAAATGACCCCTGATAAGGACTATCACTTTCCCACTCCCCTGTTATCTGCTTTACAGGGGACCGGTGTGTTCTGTTTAGTATAGAGGAAAATCAGGACTTCTCCATTCTTTTGGTGTATCTCAGAATCCATTTTGCACCATCTGATTAAATTTGCAGCCACAACTTCGAATCCATTTGAAGCCTCTACAAACTGCAGAGGATGGGGCTTCATCGTCACACGTGTAATATCTTTCTCTCCCTCTTCTCCTTCCCCTCTTGGATTTTTGTACTGAATTGACAAAGGGTCCCTGGGGAATTCAAAAGCTTGCTGCCTATTCAGTGATATTTTGGTTCATCATTTGGACATGTTCTAGCATTGCTGCTTACGAGATTTATGAAAGAAAAGAGCAAGAGTCCAGGAGCATCTTAAAGATGAACAACATTTGTGGCAGGGTAGGAGCTTTCGGGAGTCACGGCTCACTTCTTCAGATACAGCTGGAATTGGAGTGTGTCTGTCCTTATATCTTGGAGAGTGGAGTGATTTCTGATGCCGAATGACAATAGCAGGTGAATGACAATAGCAGACGTGATTGGATTAGGTGTGATATGCAGAGGGGTAGTAGGCGTGGAGAAATCGGCATTGGTAATGAGACATAACATCTCAGGTTCCTACTTCTGCTCATCCTCTAGTGTGATTTATGCCATCATGTGTCAGCAATGCCCTTCCACCCTCTACATTGCACAAACAGGCCAGCCCCTGTGACAAAGAATAAATGGACATAAGTCTGACATTAGAAACCACAACATTAAAAAACCAGTGGGGGAACATTTTAACCTTCCAGGACATTCAATTGCTGGCCTAAGAGTAGCAGTTCTCTTACAAACGAATTTCAAAGGAAGATTAGAAAGAGACACTGCTGAATTGCAACTGATAACAAAGTTCAAGACAATGCATCCTCCTGGACTGAATCGAGACCTAGGTTTCCTGTCTCATTACCAATGCTGATTTCTCCATGTCTACTACGCCTCTGCATATTATACCTAATCCAATCACGCCTGCTATTGTAGTTCAACTCATGTTGTCATTTGGCATCTGAAATCACTCCACACTCCTGTTGGATCCCCAAGCATCGAGAATAAATCCACGTTTTCAAGAAAAGCAAAATTTATTTCAAAGCGTTGAAGACATACTCAAACACGTTCTTTGTTAGAACTGGGGATACACAGTTAGGTCAAGCATAATAAAGGAACTTCAAACAGATACAGATCCAATGAATAGCTTTCCCGCTGGTGGGCTAATGAAACGGTTGCGCGCCCAGTCCATGGGAACCAGGCAGAACATCAGACAAAACACAGGTGCAGTACTCATGGGAAAAGCAATAGGCAAGCATTACAGCATCTTCTCCCCCACACAACCTCCAGCAGTTATCTTGTGCATTCCAACGCAGGAGCAGGATGATAGAAACCAAGCCGGGTGCAACAGGGAAAGGATATGTACACAGAGGTCACAGAAAACAGAATGGCAGCTTGCTGACAACTCCAAGACAGAAGGACAGACGGACTTCCATTCTTGCTGTATCTGAAGAAGTGAGTAGTGACTCCCTGCCACAAATGTTGTTAGTCTTTAAGGTGCTCCTGGACGCTTGCTCTTTTCTGCTACTACAGACAGACTAACATGGCTACCCATCTTGACCTGTCTATAAGATTTATGGGTGCTGTTTGTTGGAGGAGGGAAACAGATCTGGAAAGCTCAGCGCAGTCTTGGAGTATTTCACATCTTGATCCATATCTATTTGGTACATCTTGCCCTTCTTCCAAAGACCTCAGAGCATACATGGTTCTCCTGTCCTCATTTTGTTATCACAACAATCCTGTGAGGTAGGTTAGATCGAGAGCGAACAACTGGTCTAAGTACACTGAGTAAGCTTCATGGTGGAGCAGGGATTTGAACTTGGGTCCGCTTGATTCTAACCGTAACCACTATCCCACATCAGCTCTCCCATTTGTAATTCTGTAAGAGTGACAGAAATAGGTTCCTTCAAAGGGGGAAAAAACAAGCTGATGGCGTTTCCCTCCTGTGCTTTGTGCTGTCAGTTTTCTCTCACTTTCATGGGTCTCTGTGGGAAACAGTGGAAGCGGCAGGGAAGTAAACAAGTTTAATGTTACTGCTGCATCGATGCTAGAAGAAGCAGGATAAAGAGAGGAAGCGATCCCCTTGGTTGGGCCATCTGGAAATACCGCCCAAGAATTTTAAGCCTTTTTGAAAAGGCTGTTATGTAAAGGCTTTCTTTTCTAAGTTGTAATTATACCTCAAATACTTTGGCCACCAAATGAGAAGGGAGCACTCACTGGAGAAGACCCTGATGCTGGGAAAGATTGAAGGTCAAAGAAGACGGGGACGGCAAAGGATGAGATGGTTAGACAGTGTCATAGATGCAACAAACATGAAACTGAGCAAACTTCAGAGGACAGCAGAAGACAGGAGGGCCTGGCGGGATCTGGTCCATGGGGTTGCGAAGAGTCGGACTCGACTGTGCGACTGAACAACAACAAATTATACCTTGGTGATCAAAACGAGGGAGGGAAGGGGGCATGGCGTAGCCCAATTTCACCAGATCTCAGAAACGAAGAAGGATTGTTACTGGGATGGGAGACCACCAACGGAGGCTGTGCAGCAGGAGGCCATGGCAAACGACCTCTGCTTCTGACTTACTTTGAAGGCCCCTTGCTGGGGTTACCATAAGTCAACTCACAGTGGCCAGGAAGTATGGGAATGGAGGGCGGGGGCAGTGCTGGCCAGCGAGGTCACATGGTACTGGGCACAGTGTGGGAATGCCGTGGGCCTTGCTGGCGACACGAGAGAGAGAGAAAGGTACGAAAAATAAAAAATGGGAAGTCGGGGGACCTTGGTGGGAAGTCGGGGGGCTGGGCCCTGAGAGGCCCCACTGTAGCTATGGGCCCGCTTACATATGATCAAGAGACTGGTCATAGTAAACATTGGGGGGGGGGGAGTGAGGCCCTGCATGCTCTGTGACATTGTTGACAGCAGAGACCACTGTTTTGGCTCAGTAGACAGAGCGCAGGCTCTGGATGTAGGAGGTCGCAGGTTCAACCCCTGACATCTCCTTTCCTGAGCCTGACACTCTCGAGAACCAGCAGCCATTAAGTGTGAATGATACTGCTCTACACTGACCAGTGGCCTGACTTGATATAAGACAGGCTCCTTGATTTCCCGACAGATCAGGGGCGCAATCTGTGCCACCCGCTCTTAATTTTTAACCTCCTCGCCCTAGTTGGTGTGCTGTCTCTGGCAGGCCTGGCTCCAGGTCTTTTTGTACACTAGGCGAGGCTACCTTTTTGGCGGCCCCCACCAATTATGGGGTTGCCAACCTCCAGGCGGGGCCTGGAGAGAAGGAAGACTTTCTTCCAGGTCCTCGGTCAGTTGATAGCAAAGACAGCAGTGTGGCTCCCTGGCTTCCCAACTGGATGAAAGACCCTCTGATTCCCTTGGGGGCTTGGTTCCAAGCAGCAACCATGCACTGGCTCGGGCCCCCACCCCCACCAGCTCGGAAGACAGGCCCCGACCGCGGCTTGGGACCCCTGGCGTCCTGGAAGTGCCGGTGCCATGCAGCCTCCCTTCTGGGAGCGCGCACGAAGTGGATCGCTCGGGCCAAGGGGAGGAGAAGCAGGCAGGCAGGCAAGCAGCTGTGGGTGGCAACCGCAGTTGGAATAGAGAGTCCAAAGAAGCCTAGTGCAAGGACAGCGGGAGGCATCCAGAAGTTCAGGCAGGCGAGGCTTTGTAACGTATACACACACACACACGTGTAAACAGTTCCTTTGAAGTGGCTTCACAGCCAGGTCGGACTCATGGTCAGAGACCCCACTGGAGGCGGGAGGTCTGCCCTCAGCGAAGGGGAATCGCTTCCAGATGTCTCCCGGGCCTGAGCGACACAGGGGCACGGTTCATGCCCACCTCCGTAGGACCTGATTCCGGTAGGGCACCGGTTGGGAAGGTGCACTTTGGATCCTCGCCAGGATTTCTCTTCTCTGCCCGGAAGGGACAACCCTCCTCCTGCCCGCCAACCCACCCCCTGAAGGCCCTTAGAAGCAGCAGCAGAAATCAAGGGTAAAAGAGATGCCACAGTTCACCCCCCCACCGCCGAGAGAGCTGTGGCTTGGAGGGGCACCAGTGGGATTAGAGGCGGGCCAAAGAAGGAGGGTGATCCGAGGGCGCAGCTACCAGCTCAGCCCCGGAGGGGTAAGCAGAAAAACTCTTGTCAATTTCACTGGAGGGAAAAGTAGGGCGCCGGTAGTGTCAATTTCACCGGAGGGGGGAAAACAGCCGGGCACTTGTCCATTTCAGCTGAGGGAAAAGCAGGGCCCCGTAGTGTCAATTTCACGGGGGTGGGGAGCCGGGACACTTGTCCATTTCAGTGGAGGGAAAAGCAGGGATGCTTGTCAATTTCACCAGAGGAAAGAGGCGGGGTGGCCAGGGGGCACGGTGCGAGCTTTTGATGGAGGTGGGGGGCTTTTGACGGGGGGAGGGTGGCCTCAGTCCGGCGCCCCCATGATGGCCCCGCTCTAGGCGAGAGTCTAGCTTGCCTAGTGAGCGAGCTGGCCCTGGTCTCTGGAAACAACAATGGTGTCTTTGGCTATCAAGTTTAGTAACCACTGGTAGGACGATTCTCTGTACATTCATAACATGCTGAAATGATTTACTTCATGTAAGTTCCCTGGTCTTACCCTGGCCTGGATGCCCAGGCTAGCCCAATCTTATTAGATCTCAGAAGGTAAGCAGGGTCGGCCCTAGTTAGTATTTGGATGGGAGACCACCAAGGAAGTCCAGGGTCCCTACGGAGAGGCAGGCAATGGCAAACCACCCCTGATTTTCTCTTGCCTTGAAAACCCCATGAAGAAGAAGAGGAGGAAGAGATTGGATTTATACCCCGCCCTTCAGTACCCGAAGGCATCTCAGAGCGGCTTACAATCTCCTTTCCCTCTCCCTCCTCACAACAGTCACCCTGTGAGCAATGTTCCCTCTAAGTGGTGGAGTCTTGTGAGCAAAAATTCTGCTTTGTGAGCTTCTGGCATTAAAGCTGTAAGCAAATGATGTGGCTCCTGCATAAATCAGTTTGCTCTGGAGCCATCCTTCCTGAGCTAAGACAAAAATGTGTGAGCCGGAGGCTAAAAAAACTGTGAGCCAGCTCACACTAACTCAGCTTAGAGGGAACACTGCCTGTGAGGTAGGTGGGGCTGAGAGAGCTCTCTTGAGGACTGGTCTTTCCAGAACAGCGCTGCGAGAGCTTGTGACTGACCCAAGGTCACACCAGCAGGTGCGTGTGGAGGAGTGGGGAATCACACCCGGTTCCCCCAGATTAGAGTCCGCACCCCTAACCACCACCCCCTAACTGCCTCTGAGGGGTTGCTGTAAGTCATCTGTGACTTGACGGCCCTTTCCATCCCCATCCCCACCTTCCTTCAGGTGGCTCACAGCAGTGTGTGGTGGTGGGGGCTCCAAGGCAGCCTCCCATCCAGCTGTGGGCGGGGTGTGTGTGTGTGTGCCTAAAGCATGGCCAACCTCAGCTTCACACGCCTCCCAGCTGTCCCCTTTCAGTTCACTGCTCTTCAAGTCCTCATTCAATATGATTTACTTCTTGGACAAGCTCCCTTCAGTTGTGGGCAGTGTTCCCTCTAAGCTGAGTTAGTGTGAGCCAGCTCACAGTTCTTTAGCCTCCGGCTCACACATTTTTGTCTTCGCTCAGGAAGGAGGGCTGCAGAGCAAACTAATTTATGCAGTCGCCAAATTGCTCGCTCACATCTTCAATGCCGGTAGCTCACAAAGTAGAATTTTTGCTCACAGGACTCCACAGCTTAGAGGGAGCATTGGTTGTGGGCAGTGTTCCCTCTAAGCTGAGTTAGGGTGAGCTAGCTCACAGTTTTTTAGTCTCCAGCTCACAGATTTTTGCCTTCGCTCAGGAAGGATGGCTCCAGAGCAAACTGATTTATGCAGTAGCCAAACCACTTGCTCACCACTTTAATGCCAGGAGCTCACAAAGCAGAATTCTTGCTCACAAGACTCCACAGCTTAGAGGGAGCATTGGTTGTGGGTCATGTTGGTTCTCGACGCCCTTCCCCACCCCCGAAATTTCGGGTTGCTGTTCGGTGCTCTTGAAGCGAAGCCTTCGAAGCGAAACACCAGAAGGGATGGCTGTGCCGTTTCCTGAACTCACCTTTTCGTTTGGAGAAGATGGATGCCCGTGGCGAGTTGAGTAATGAGCCTGTGAAGTGGGAACATGGCCCTCTTCCAGTGTTCGGAACAGAACATGCCACTTCAAGGATGTTGCAGGGGAACATTGGCCTCTCCTCCTTGTACTATTTTGGGGGCTGTTTGATAGCTCGCTGTAGGAACTGGCGCCCCACTGTTTCCCTTTCCCTGCTGTGTCTAGCTGCTGTCTTATCTAACGAGAAGAAAAGGAGATAATTTGTCAATACGGATTTTAGCAGCCATTTGCAAGGTAGGCCTTGACTTCTAGGAGACGGCTGCCCAAATCCGGCTACATTTTGCTGCTGCCCAAACCTGGCCATTTCTTTTCTTGTAATTTTTGCAGGGGAGGACGCCTTTGAATTCCCCCACATCGAATACCCCACCCCCCACCCCCCACCCCGAGTTCCAAATCACCTGGTCTTACTTCAGAAGTGCCTTATTTTTTATTTTCAGTGTCTGAATTTTGTGTAGAGCACAAGGTTTGCTGCCCCTCCCTTTCTTGTTAATTGAATTTGGGCGCTTTCACACATGCTCAATAATGCAGTTTCAATCCACTTCAGCAACTGTTTGCAAGTGGATTTTGCCATTTCACACAGCGAAATCCAGTTGCAAAGTGCACTGAAAGCAGATTGGAAGTGCAGTATTTAGTGTTTGTGAAAGGTTTCTTTCCTGATGTTACTGACATACACTTAGAAAAGAGCAAGCGTCCGGGAGCACCTTAAAGACTAACAAAACATGGGGCAGGGCAGGAGCTTTCCTGAGTCACGGCTCACTTCTTCACTATTGTTAGTCTTTAGGGTCCTGCTGGACTCTTGCTCTTTTCTACTGCTACAGGCAGACTAACGTGGCCACCCATCTTGATCTATCTGTCATAGTGCGTTGATAAAACACTACAACAAAACACTCCTGATGAATGATTGTATTCTTGCAACCAAGGTTCTCTTGTGTGCTTTATCATGTGTGCAGAAAACACCGCACAAAAAGAATCTTTGTGCAGCCATGAATGTGATCTGGTCAAGAGTGCTTTTCTGCATTCTCTTCTCCTCCCAAGAGTACTTTTTTGCAGTGTTTATATCTGTGCAGTCTGGCACTTCGGTAATGTGGGGGTGTGGATGTGAAAAGAGCAAATTACACGTGCCTCAATTCTGGAATTAATTTCTGAAATTCTCCAAGTGAAATCAAAATAAAGGAAGAGCTGGAATGCAGCACAGTGTGAACTTTTGGAACAGTGGTAGCCGAGTAAGAATTCCCTTGTCCTAGTTGAACGGGTCAAGATGGTCTAAGGCCAGATTTCAGAGGAACAGTGCAAAATTCCTGGTTTTTCTGAAGAATAAAATATTCATGCATGGATAGAAAATGTTTTTTTTTCTGTGTGGCCTCCTGTAGAAAAATCAACTGGTAGAGTTGGTGGGATGTAGCGGTTAGAGCCCTCCTCCTCCCATTGTTGAGCTTGGGGACACTTGAACTTTTGAGAAAGGGTGTCTGGTGCTACCATAGAATGGGAGTGGGAGCCCTCTAATTTTTCTGGCTTTCCTATGTATGGATGGTATAGCCAGACCCTGACCTGGAATAGCCCAGGCTAGCCTGATCGTGTCAGATCTTGGAAGCTAAGCAGAGTCGGCCCTGGTTGGTCCTTGGATGGGAGACCCCCGAGGAAGTCCAGGCAGACAATGGCCAACCACCTCTGAATGTCTCTTGCCTTGAAAACCGTGTGGGGTCATCATAAGTCGGCTGCAACTTGACGGCACTTTCCACCCCCACACGCTGTACCAGCAGCCTTCTAAAACAGCATTTTATCTTTTTCTGTGGAACAGTCAAGGCCCGTGCCACCTTTGGCCAAAAGAGACGGCCTTAAGGCAGGTGATGTTTTCCGCTGGATGTCAGCCAAGGCCTGAAGATCTCTTTGTGAGATTTCCCCCTCTCCTCTCTGACATCTGTCTGAGAATTGTGAGCACCCCCAATGCTCCCAATGACACTTACTACGTTAAGGCGGCAGGACAGTTTTCTTTTAAAATAAAATCCAGCGGATGGGATCCAAAACACCTCTCCCACTTTGCGTACAAAAGAGGTCAGACCAGAACCAGTGGATTGAAGGTTGGACCAGAACCAATGGATTGAAATTAAATCAAAATAGCCTTTCTTTAAATGTTAGGAAGAAGTTATGGACAGTTAGAGTGGTTCCTCTGTGAAACAGGCTTCCCGGGGAGGTGGTGGGCTCTCCTTCCTCCGAGGTTTATAAGCACAGGTTAGATGGCTTCTGTGACTCACTATGAATTTAGGCAGATGGTGAGAGGGAGGGGAGGGAAGGGATGAGCCAGTGCTCGGCTCTCGTGGCCCTTTCTTATTATGCCCAGGGTAATGCCCGTTGCCACTTTGGGGTCAGGAAGGAATTTTCCTCCAGGCCAGATTGGCCAGGGACCCTGGAGGGTTTTTGCCTTCCTCTGCTCATAGAGCAGGGGTCACTGGGAGAATGAGGTGTGTTGTGCAGGGAGTTGGACTGGATAACTCCGGAGATCCTTTCCAGCCCTATGCTTCTGTGTAAAATACCCCGAGGCATGGAGCTCCCTGTGTGCACTGGAATCTCTGTTTATGTGCCCTGCATCTATGGAGATCCGTACGTGAATACACGAAACTGCCTGGTCCTGAATCAGACCCTTGGTCCATCGAGTTCAGTATTGTCTACTCAGACTGGCAGCTGTTCCTCCGGGGACTCAGGTCCATGGTCTTCCCCATCACCTACAAACTGATCCTTTTAACTGGAGATGCCAGGGATTGAACGTGGGACCTTTCACGTGCCAAGCAAATACTCTGCCACTGCGCCATGGCCCCTCCCCATGTTCGTTCTAGAGGATTATGAGGGCGATTTCTCACTAGAACTGCTTCGCAGCACAGCCGCCGTTTGCCCTGACACAAACGTGTCGATTTCACACCCAACGCTCCGGGGCTGCATTTTGACTCGAGGCTTCGCCCGATTTCCTCCGTAGGAGGATCATGAAACTGTGGAGGAAATCGGGCGAAGCCGCAGGTCAAATGCAGCCCCGCAGCCTCGGGTGTGAAATTAACATGTTTGTGTTGGGGCAAACGGCGCTGCGCTGTGAAGCAGTTCTAGTGAGAAATCGCCCTGAATGTATGTTGCTTTTTAGTTAATTGGCCCATCTAGTTCAGTACCATATACTCTGATTGGCAGTGGGTAGGAGTGAATGTTCCCTGTTTTGTTATTATTATTATTATTATTATTTTAAAAATACTATTTATATGATCTGTTTATGGTTTTGGTTCTCTCCTTTCTGCTGTTGGTTTTGGAGATTCTGCCCCTGGACTCAAGACTTCGTTCTGCTGCTTCAGACCAACACCTGACCGGAAATCCTGTCCAGCCCCCTTGTTCTTCACTGTCTCTGGGTTCACCAAACATTGGCCACGCTTTTTATGCTCAAGTTGGTCTTTGCATGCTCAGAGCATGGTCTCTGTTTTGCTGAGATCTGCTCCCAGAATCAGCTTTTCAAAAATATATATATATTTTTAATTTATAAAGATGAAAGTAGACATGAACATATATCGTAATGCAATGATCAATCGATCATACATAAGACACAGTCATCTTACATAAACAATCATCTTTCATCTTCTACGACTATGTCATCTACAATATATAAATCATGCATACACATAACGTAAGCCATGTACATAGAACACAAACGTAACCATCATAATTTGTTAACAATTGTCATTCAGAGCTTACTTGCTTATAACATACTTGTATATATTCTTAATTTTACACTTCCATTTAACTTTGTTCCATCTTTTCCTAATTGTTTCGTATCTAGTAGTTCATTTTGACAAACATATATTTGCCTGACTTTTTTATCATCTTGTGGTTTAACAATCTAATCCTGATTGTCAGCTAGGGAGGTGGTGAGCTCCCCCTCCCTGGCAGTCTTTAAGCAGTGGCTGGACACACACTTGTCAGGGATGCTCTAGGCTGATCCTGCACTGAGCAGGGGGTTGGATTAGACGGCCTGTAGGGCCCCTTCCAAATCTGTGATTCTACGATTCTGTGAAATTCTATATAATTGAAAAATACTTTCTGTTTATCTTGGAATTCTGAGATCGGTCTGTTGTGAGTATAAGTCATTAGTTTTGCCACTGCTGCATATTCAATTAATCTATATTTCCATTCCTTCAGTTCTGGGCATTTTTCTGTGTTTACATGCCCAGGATCAGTTTTGCTGTGTGATAGTGGGGATACCCAGGTCCCTGCCTAGAATGAGCTCAATGGTTAGGTTTAGGTGCCAGAGTAAAGAGACCACATGGAAGGAATAGGGAAGACCAGCTGCTGTGTCGTCCTTCTGAACTGTAGCCTGGTGTGGATAATGGTGGGGGAAGGGGCCCCTAAATACACTTAGAAGGTCAGGAGGATGTTACAGACTAGGATGAGCCCCCCTCCTCATTTTCCGCTTTCTTTCCCATCTTTTTTTGTTTGCTTTATCTGTTTGTGCCGTCACTAACTATTGTTAGCCCGAACCATGGTTAACTTTTCGTCTCTTGTTCAGCACCATGGTTAGCACCAGCTTTCCCTCTATGCCACAATTAGCATGTACCAGGGGAAGGATATGTTGATGAGCTCCTACTAATGCTCTCCAACATCAGGACCCAAGCATCATTTCTCTAGGTATAGTAACAAATTGTTACATAGCACCAATGCTCTCCCTAAGCTGTGGAGTCCTGTGAGCAAAAATTCCACTTTGTGAGCTACGGGCATTGAAGTTGCAACCGAGTGATTTGGCTACTGCATAAATTAGTTTGCTCTTGAGCCCTCCTTCCTGAACTAAGACAAAAACGTGTGAGCCGGAGGCTAAAATACTGTGAGCTAGCTCACACTAACTCAGCTTAGAGGGAACAGTGCATCGCAACCCCCCACCAAATCTTACCCCATCCCATCCATGAGACCTGCAAAGTTGTTGTGAGGCTGTAACGGGGGGGGGGGAGTTAATGTTTCTACCATGAGGTCCTTGGAGGAAAGTTGGAATTAAAATGCAAAAAAGAAATTCACGCCCAAATTGGGAGGGGGGTTGGTGGGGGGGGTTGGTGTGTGTGTGGGGAAAGCAGCACAATAACCCTCACTTGATTGTTACTTATCACTTCAGCAGTGCACATGTTTCTTTAGGGGTGATCCCACATGGCGAGAGCTGGAGAGGCATCGGAATCTAAATGTTCTCCAAGACAGAAATGATGCAACAGAAGCTTGTCAAATCTGGTTTGTCCCCTGAGCATCCAGGGTGACGTGTGTAGCTCTCTTTCCAACAAGACGGAGGTCTTCATTTCCATGGTCTGACTTTAAAAACAATCAAGCCAGGAAAAGTCTTTGCGTCTGAATTGGTTGTTTTCTATAAGCAGTCCTCTAATACTTGCCAGTTCTCTCAACTGTCCACCATCGTTTATCTTGATTTTTTTTTAACCCTTTGCTGTAGGCTAAATTACAAATTTACATTTTAGGCCAAAAGACTCACAGGTGCTCCTCTCTCCTGTACAAATTTAGGGGAGACGTGTGCAGTTCCAAATGACGATACTCTGGTAGAAAAAGCTGAAGAAAAGGCAAACCTGTATCACAAAAAATCAGGTACGCTTTTGCAAAATCTGGGGTAGAGCTATTTTTTTGCAATCTGCTTGATTACTTAGTGACATCAAGTTTTAAGAACATAAGCCCTGCTGGATCAGACCAGTGGTCCGCCTAGTCCAGCATCCTGTCTCACACAGGGGCCAACCACTTCCTCTGGAGGGCCAGCAACAGGGCAGAGAGGCCGAGGCCTTCATAAAAACACCAGAAGAGCTCTGCTGGATCAGGACAATAATCCATCTAGTCCAGCATCCTGTCTCACACAGGGGCCAACCAGTTCCTCTGGATGGCCAACAACAGGGCATAGAGGTTGAGACTTTCATAAGAACATAAGAGCCCTGCTGGATCAGACCAGTAGTCCATCTCGTCCAGCATCTTGTCTCACAAAGTGGACAACCAGTTCCTCTAGACAGCTGACAACAGAGCGTAGAGGCAGAGGCCTTCCCCTGACGTTGCCTCCTGGCTCTGGGATTCAGAGAGCACCTCTGAATGTGGTCGTTCCTCTCGGTCACCATGGCTAGTAGCCATTGATAGATTTGTTGTTGTTTCCCTCTGCTAGAATGCATCATAAAGTCGATAGGAAGCCCTGTCGAGATTAAGAAGGTGAAAGAGACTTTTGGAGTGTGGATGATGGATGCTGCAAATCACAGCGACGAGCGGATTTGGATCACGGAACATTTTACAGGTATCAGGGTGTCCCCGGAGGATGGAAGGGACGTTCTTAGGACTAGGCATCTCAGAGCATTTGGAAATCAGCATTACTGTTATAGATCCTCCCAGATTTATGTGTGATACCCACTACAGATGAAACAGAGGTGCCCTCTCCCCAGAAAGATTTACAGGATCATGTGGGTAAGACTGGGACAGGCAAGAGAAGTTTAAATTATGGGTGGAATTATGGGCAGAAAGGTACCAGCAGTATATTAGGAAATATTAGGAATTTCTTTTACCCTAAGGGTAGTTCAGCAGTGGAATTGGCTGCCTAGGGAGGTGGCGAGCTCCCCCTCACTGGCAGTTATCAAGCAGTGGTTGGACGAACACTTGTCAGGGATGCTTGAGGCTGATCCTGCATTGAGCAGGGGGTTGGACTAGATGGCCTCCGTGGAGCCCTTCCAACTCTATGATTCTAAGTTCAGGAATGACAAGTTGAGTTAGTTGCTGGCTAGGGAAGAATACATGATGAAGGCGCTGGTAGTTGAAATGCAGGGGAGGGGAGGCAGCCTGATCTCGTCAGATCTCGGAAGCTCAGCAGGGTCAGTCCTTGGAAGGGTGGACCACCAAGGAAGACCTTGTAGAGGAAGCCCATGGCCAACCACTTCTGCTTCTCACTTGCCTCGAACGCCCCTTGCTGGGGTCGCCATAAGTTGGCTCTGACTTGACGGCTCTTGACACACACCATTGAAATCAAGGCTCTAGCCCTCATTGTTTCAGAGCTTGAAAGACAAGGGGAAACTTGGGTACCAAGCATGGGAGCTGGTAAGATAGGTTTAAAAAAAGAAGAAGAGAAGCAGAGATTGGATTTATACCGCGCCCTTCACTTGGAGTCTCAGAGTGGCTTACAGACTCCTTTCCCTTCCCCTCCCCACAACAGACACCCTGTGAGGTGGGTGGGGCTGAGAGAGCTCTGACACAAACTGCTCTTTTTCAAGGACAGCTGTGCTAGAGCTTGTGACTGACCCAAGGTCACATCAGCAGGTGCAAGTGGAGGAGTGGGGAATCAAACCCGGTTCTCCCAGATTAGAGTCCGCACACTTAACCACCTGCTGCAGAGCAGCAGCTGAGAGGGACAAGAGGCTGTCCTTGCTGCACCGTCCTGGCCTAGCCGTTCCGTGGCTTGACTGCCTCCCAGTCGACGCCTGCTCCTAAGGGTATGGGGTCTTCTTTGCCTGTGGTGGCGTCCAGAGGATTCTTCTCTGTTTCATCTGACCATCTACTGCTTGGGTCCCAGAGAAGATGGAAAGTGGTGGTGGGGGAAAGAATTCCATCTCCTTTCCATGCCTGAAGAATTATTTCTGCTCTCTGTGTTTGAAGGTGCCGGCCTAAGATTTCGGGGGGTGGGGGGGGGGGACAGGTTTTCTAACCATTTTGGACAAAGAAGATTGCTGAGTAGGAGCCCCACATCCCACAGAAGGGCTTTCCTCGGGTGGAACTGATCCAGAATTTACCACCATCTTCAGAATTGCTTTGTCCAGAGCAAGGCCGAATATGACAAAACCCCTTTGTCGTCCCCACCCCCCTCAATTGGTCTGAAATGGCCCCTCCCCTGCTCCAAAGGCTGCTTCAGGCAGCATCATTTTCATGTGAAGGTTATCATTCCTATACCCTTTATCTGTAAAATGTAATTCATCATGTCTAAAATATAGCTTCCCTGTACGGAGATGGTATACCCATGATGGAAAATAGTAGTGTTTCAGTTGGCCCATAGGGGTGGTGGAAGACTGGAGCCCCCCTCCCCTTGAACGTTGGGCCAAGCTGCATGGGACGCAGAGACCGTCTACGGGTATGGTACTTTTGGAAGGTAAAGAGTGGCAGTGAGCTCTAATTTGGACTGGGGGCATAAGGTTCCAGGGGGAGGGGGCGCCCCTTGTATTTTCTCAGCCTCTGTTGGCTGCTGGAAGTTGGTATTTGTCCCATCTTGGGTGGCCCCATGGCACCGATCTGAATCCCCCCCCCCACAGCTGCTATTTATGCTTCAAAAACATAATCTCACTGCTGCCAATGGGGCATCTAGCTTGGACCTCAATAGCCAGTGTGGCTCAGCCGCCCTGCCTCCAGAGGCTTTTACTTGGGCAAGTGAGGGGGGGGCGTGGAGACCAGGCCTTACAAGGAAAGGCTGAGGGACTTGGGAATGGTCAGTCTGGGGGGGAGGAGGTTGGGGGGGGGGACATGATGGCTCTCTTCGAAAGTCTGTCACTTAGAGGAGGGCAGGGAGCGCTTCCTCTTGGCAGCAGACAAGGGCCGTTGTGTTTCGTTTGCTAGCTGATGACACACACACCCAGAAATACTTGAAACTTTATGCCAGATCAATGGACGATTTATGTGTGAGCATAGTTACCAGCCAGCTTGGTGTCGTGGTTAAGTGCGCGGACTCTAATCTGGGAGAACCGGGTTTGATTCCCCACTCCTCCACTTGCACCTGCTGATGTGACCTTGGGTCAGTCACAAGCTCTGGCACAGCTGTCCTTGAAAAAGAGCCGCTTCTGTCAAGAGCTCTCTCAGCCCCACCTACCTCACAGGGTGTCTGTTGTGGGGAGGGGGAGGAAAAGGAGTTTGTAAGCCATTTTGAGACTCCTTTGGGTAGTGAAGGGCGGGGTATAAATCCAATCTCCTCCTCCTCCTCCTTCTTCTGAAAGGACCCATGGTTTGCTTTATAAGCTAATATCAAACCACACAATATAAGAGATAACATCCCTTGGTCAGGATTGATTTACATTGTTTATTTTTTGGATGTGTTTCTAAAAACTATGTCATGTACTATTGACCACTGAGGGAGGCCTTTGAGGCCGAAACACGTGTGTACTTGTGGTGGTCATTTGAGACTTATCGTTAACTTTGTATGAGGAAATTATTATAGTTTGTGTAAATCTTATTCTCGATGCCTCTTAATGTAGTCTGGTATTCAGGCCCTGTGTTTTGAATTACATTATTGTGTACACTATATAACAAATTCTTTTGATACAGATTCTATTGCTGTAGCTCAACGTTTGAAGCCTTCTCAGTACATTTCCGGTTGAGCTTCTTTCCCCTTCTCCTTTGTTAGCAGATGATAGGACTCATAGTAATGAGTTTACATTATGGGCAGAAGGGTACCGGCTGGAAATTATGATTTTTTTTTTAAACAGTAAGAGTAGTTCAGCAGTGGAATGGGCTGCCTAGGGAGTTGGTGAGCTCCCTCTCGCTGGCAGTCTTCAAGCAGCGGCTGGACAAACACCTGTCAGGGATGGGGTGGCACTAAATGGCCCATATGGCCCCTCCCAACTCTATGATTCTAGGTTGGCTGTAATCTAGCTGGGCTTTCTTCACACAGGCAAAACAGTAAAAGAATATGCCGACATGGTCGCCTTGCTGAACGACAGCTATGAAGTCATCGAGCTCCCGTGGCACTTTTACGGATGCGGCCACACCATCTATAACAACGCCGTATACTATCAGAAAATAGGGACCAACAACATTGTGAAGTAAGTAGGTGATGCGGGGGGGTTGACGTTGCTGAAAGCTGTCTTAAAGACAAGGATCTTCACTGTGTCCAAACACTTGGATGCGAGGCTGATGTGTCGTGGTTTATTAATTTTTTCTAACCATGCCACAGTATGGCAAGGATTAGTGAGATGCTGCCTATCAAAATCGAGGCGGCTTCCCAAAATCTGTAAAAACAGTGCAACAGACCATCAAGGGTAATGGGGCTCAGTGGGGAAGCATCTGTTTGGCATGCAGAAAGTCCCAGGTTCAATCCCTGGCGTCTCCAGTTAAAAGGATCAAGACTAACAGGCAGTTCCATATGTCCACGAGTCCAAGTGTGGTTGGTCCCGAAGCAACTGTAAAGGGTTGTGACCCTGTGGTAGTTCTCCTTTGCTTTTCAATGTTGCTTAAGTTTTTTTCTGGCTATCAGAGTCCCATTCCAACTAGTTCCCTGTATGTACATCTGACTTGGTACTAAAATTCCTGTGGTGTAGTGGTTACAAGTAGCAGACTCTAATCTAGATAACCTGGTTTGATTCCCCACTGTTCCACATGCTGCCAGCTGGGTGACCTTGGGTCAGTCACAGCGCTCTCAGAGCTCTCTCTCAGCCCCACCTACCTTCACAGGGTGTCTGTTGTTGGGAGAGAAAGGGAAGGAGACTGTAAGCCGCGCCGAGACTCCTTTGGGTAGTGAAGGGTGGGGTATAAATCAACTCTCCTCCTCCTCCTCCTGGTGTTCTGATCAGAATTTTCGAATTTCTGAATAGGACTGTACCATGTGGCTAACTGCTCAGAAGGTAATCCCCAGCCACTATTTGGTCTGGACCCTCAAACACCGCCCAGTTCCATCCAGAACACTGTGGAAAACAAGACACACGCCCAGTTCCACAAATCCCCAGGATGTTCAGGGGTTCCAACCAATGCTCCCTCTGGGCTGTGGAGTCTTGTGAGCAGAAATTCTACTTTGTGAGCTACTGGCATTAAAGTTGTGAGTGAGCGATTTGGCTGCTGCATACATTAGTTTGCTCTGGAGCCATCCTTCCTAAGACAAAAATGTGTGAGCTGGAGGCTAAAAACCTGTGAGCTAGCTCACACTAACCCAGAGGGAACACTGGTTCTGACCCCCCCCCCCCCAATTCTCTCCCCCTTCTGGCAGTCTAGATTCCGACTGTGTGAAATAACTGCTGTTGATTGCACGTTCTTCTGTTTTCCTGGAAGGAGAAGTCGCCACACGTCTGTTTTCAATTCCTGTTGGCAATTCCAATAATAAATCTTCTGACTTTGGGGTGGGGGTGGGGGAAGGGGGAGGCTTTTAAATTAAGTTTTTAATTGCTCCCTGCCCCTTCCCTTTTGACGTGGCTTTGCCTGTTCAAAAGTTGGTGTCCGGAGTGTTGCCCGCACGGAAGACTCTTGCTCAGCCAGGGAGTCACTGTGGTCTCCAGGCGGTGCCTTTCCCCCAAAGCTCACGGCGCTCCACAGGCCATCTGTGCATTGTTAGCTTGTCCAACGCGGCGAGATCAGAGCTGTGGTTTTGTTAGGGGGGTTCAGTGGGAGGGAGCCAAAGCTTGCGCTTGAAGCGCGGGCCAACAGAAACATCCGCCTTTGCAAGCAGGTGGGGTGTCCTTCTTGGCCTCTCCCTCGATGAGAATAGGCCAGTGAAGGAGAAGATGTTCCTGGCGTTCGGTTTTGTTCAGCGAATGGGACTCCCCGCCCTGGCCTGGATGGCCCAGGCTAGCCCAGCAGCATCAGATCTCAGAAGCTAAGCAGGGTCAGTCCTGGTTAGTATTTGAATGGGAGACCACCGAGGAAGTCCATGGTCTCTACACAGAGGCAGGCAATGGCCAACCACCTGTGTCCCAGTTTGGTGTGGTGGTTAGGAGTGGCAGACTCTAATCTGGGAGAACGTGGTTTGATCCCCCACTCCTTCACGTGCAGCTGCTGGTGTGGTGTCTGTTGTGGGGAGGGAAAGGGAAGGAGATTGTAAGCCGCTCTGAGACTCCTTCGGGTAGTGAAGGGCGGGGTATAAATCCCTCCTCCTCCTCCCCCGCCTTCCTTGAAAACTGTATGGCGTTGCCATATGTCAGCTGTGACTTGACGCCTCTTCCCACCACCAGTGGGACTCCCAGCTGCTTGGCAAGACCCTGGCCCAGTGGAAAGGGCTTTTGTCTTTTGCTAGGAAGAGGGGAAAGTCTCTGGGATTGGCTCTGGTCAGAAGATTGCTCCAGTCTAAGTCCACTGAATTCAGATGTCCTCAGAGGGCAGCCTTGTCGGTCGGCAGTAGAACAGCTAGATATGAAAGGAGCTGACAGAAGGGGGTCCCGAAACTCTTGTCGGTCTCTGAGGTGCTGCTGGGCTTGAATTGAGCTGTTGGGCTGGCTGCCCCCTGACGCCATCTGTGCAGGACTGCACTGTTTGTGTGCCCCCCCCCCACACATGGAATCTGTTGTCCGTCATGGTTCTGTGTTGGGGGACAGTCAAGGCCCGTGCCACCTTTGGCCAAAAGAGACGGCCTTAAGGCAGGTGATGTTTTCCGCTGGATGTCAGCCAAGGCCTGAAGATCTCTTTGTGAGATTTCCCCCTCTCCTCTCTGACATCTGTCTGAGAATTGTGAGCACCCCCCAATGCTCCAATGATACTTACTACGGTAGGCAGTCACCTTTCCCCCATATATATACACTGTGGCCTTAGATAGGAGAAGTAATTTACAATGTAAACCGCTCCGAGCCTGCGGGAATGGAGCGTATAGAAGTTGAAATAATAATAAGGCGGCAGGACAGTTTTCTTTTAAAATAAAATCCAGCGGATGGGATCCAAAATACCTCTCCCACTTTGCGTACAAAAGAGGTCAGACCAGCAGGGGTCATTTCCTGTGGGAGCGCACAGGAGCGGAGCTCCGGCAGTAAGGAGCCCAGGGGGTGGGCACATTCAACAAGCCCTGCCCCCTGCTCCCAGCAGCCCTCAGTTGGGCCACGAGGAGCAAGAAGCAGTCAGGTAAGTTGCAGAGCCCCCCCCCCGGCCCACCAAGTTTTATTCAGGTGCAAGCTCTCCCTCCTCTGTGAGGACAGATCTGCACGTCCCCCCCAATAGCTAGCAATCCAAAACAGTCCAGTGGAGCCACACTTCCGGTGATGTTCGGGGGTGTGGCATATGCAAATAAGTTATGCTAATACATTATGCTAATGAGCTCTTGCACCTCTTTTTCTATTAAATGACCCCTGCAGACCAGAACCAGTGAATTGAAGGTTGGACCAGAACCAATGGATTGAAATTAAATCAAAATAGCTTTTCTTTAAGTGTTAGGAAGAACTTATGGACAGTTAGAGTGGTTCCTCTGTGGAACAGGCTTCGCGGGGAGGTGGTGGGCTCTCCTTCCTCCTCCGAGGTTTATAAGCACAAGTTAGATGGCTTCTGTGTTGGGGGACAATGGGAAGAATGGGCTAGAGTCGGGAGTGCCTCCTCAAGTTTACTGGGGAATGGGGAAACTTCTAATAGGATCAGCACTGTTTCAAAGAGCTTCTTTCTTTTTCGGTCCTGCCCGTGTCTTGAAATTTGCCCTTTTCGTTTAGCAGACTGCATGGCGAAGTCCCATGCCCCCCCAAAAATGTATTTTATTTACAGATCTGTGTTTTACCCAACCAAATCCTTCCCAGCCTTTGGTAGCATCCAAAGAGATGTGCAGCTGTCCTCAATCCAAGTGATGTCTTCTACCAGAGCCAGGGCTTTTTCGGCCCTGGTTCCCGCCTGGCGGAACTCTCTACCCGGAGACATCCGTGCCCTGTGGGATCTTGCACAGTTCCACCAGGCATGCAGAACAGACAGTGCTGGATTTACGCATAAGCTAAATAAGCTACAGCTTAGGGCCTCGCAATCTGCTGGGGCCTCAAATAAAAACACAATATAAAAATGATTTCAAATATTTAAAAGGCGTATACATTTTAAATTTTTCTGAGACCAGCTGATGTAATTTAAAACAGTAGGGGGCCTCTGGGGTTTGTATAGCTTAGGGCCTCAACAAGTCTAAATCCGGCCCTGAGAACAGAGTTGTTCCACCAGGCCTATGGTTGAGGACAGCAGCGGTTGTTCCATCTCATCTGACCTAGAAACCCCGCCCCTTGGAGGAAGTGACCAGTGTTCCTTCTAAGCTGAGTTAGTGTGAGCTAGCTCACAGGTTTTCGGCCTTTAGCTCACACATTGTTGTTTCCGCTCAGGAAGGAGGGCTCCAGAGCGAAATAATTTATGCAGTAGCCAACTCGCTCGCTCACAGCTTTAATGTCAGTCGTTCACAAAGTAGAATGTTTGCTCACAAGACTCGACAGCTTAGAGGGAGTATTCGTCTCTGTAGTCCAGACATCACTTGTAATGCTAGGAGAAATGGCAGGCCCTGCCTGGCAGTTGTCAGTCCTGTGTACCGTTATGCCAGGTGCTAAACCACAAAAAGAGAGAGTGTGTGCAAACTCAGAAAGGTTCCCAAATGCTGGAACTGAAACGCAGAACTTCACCATTGCATTCTAACTTGGAATAGGCCTTACATTGTAATCTGCTGCCTCTGGTGTTTTCTGTTCTTCTACGATAGTTCTGTGTAGCATTGGCAACCTCCAAGTGCGGCTTGGAGAATTACAACAGATCTCCATAATGCAAAGATCCGTTCCCCTGGAGAAGATCCGTTCCTCACTACTTTATTGCCAGTAGCTCACAAAGTATTGCTCACAAGACTCCATAGCTTAGAGGGAACATTGGAAGTCACCACATGCAGAATGCCATCTAGAACGGAAGGTTAATGGTTCCGCTGGTTTACTGGAAACCATGATCCATGGTTGGGTTTTAATCTAATTAGTTTATATTTTGGAATGTTTTTAACTGAACTGTATTTTAAATATGATGTACACCACCCTATTATTGTTGTTGTTATTATTATTGTTGTTGTTGTTGTTGTTGTTATTCCGATCAATTATTTTAAGGACTGCTGGCTTCAGGTTTGAGAACCAGTGTAGTGTAGTAGTTATCTTTCATCCTCTTAAGGGGAAATGACATAAATAATCCTAGATCTTTGTTTTAACTGTTTTAAATTGATTACAAGTGTATTTATTGAAATGTTGTTCACTACCCTGAGCCCTGTAGGATGGGGTAGGGCAGTCTATAAGCCAAATAAATAAACAAACAGGCAGTCTATAAGCCAAATAAATAAACAAACAGAGTGTCGGGCTAGGATTTGGGAGACCCCGGTTCGAATTTCTCCTTAGTGCCATGGAAACTCACTGAGTCACCTTGGGCCACTCACTCTTAATCAGCCTCACCTACCTTGCAGGGTTGTTGTGAGGATTCAATGGAGGAGGAGGAGGAGAACGATGTAAGCCGCTTTGGGTCTCCACTGGGGAGAAAGGCGGGGTATAAATTGGCGGGGAGGGTGGGGTATAAATTGGAAAAATAATTAAAATAAATGAATTAAATTAAAAAAGTTTGTTTCTATTTTGCTTTGATTGCTAGAGAGTGGTATTTTTTTTTTAACTTTGTGGCTTGTTGGAAGAGCCTCTGCTTAGGATGCAGAAGGTCCCAGGTTCCATCCCCGGCATCTCCAGTTAAAGGATCTGGCAGTGGAGGATACAGAAGGCCTCAGCCTGAGACCCGGGAGAGCCCCTGCCGGTCTGTGTAGGCAATACTGACCTTGATGGACCCAGGGTCTGATTCAGTACAGGGCAGCTTCGTGTATGTTCATGTATGTTCCCGTGTGTTTTAAAGCCGCTTTGGAGGCCTGGGTGGAGTGGGAAAGGGGGAGGGAGGGAACAAACGTTTTCATCAATAAATCCCATTCATTTTTTAATAAATAATGTAACATAATACTTAGCATTTACACAGTGCAATTTGAATGTCCCCTTCTCATTTCTTGTGGAGACCCTTATGGCAGGTTTTTTTTGGGGGGGGGGATAAGGGCTAAGGTTGTCGTTTGAGTCCAGGAGAGCATTTCCATGGCTGGAACAATTTCCTCCGTGCAGAACATGACTTTCTCGCCTCTCCCCCTTCCTGCTGTATCCCAGAATACTCCTTTGAATTCTGTTCCTGGAGGTCCCCTCTCCCTTCTGAAGGAGGTTAGGTTGAGAGACTGTGACTGGCCCAAGGTCTCCCAGTGAGCTTCCATGGCAGAGTGGAGATTCGAACCCGAGTCACCCCGAACCCTAATCTGACACTTTAACCCTGGCACCACCTTAGCTGTCTCGTGTGCTATACCACACCCACCTTGGTAAGGCCATTGCTCTGCGGTGGCACAGTGGGTATATCCTTAACATCTGAACTGCCTTAACATCTGAACTGTGTTAGTTCAAGCCCCGCGCTGGTGTGAGCAGCCAGCCTGTTGTCCCCAGCTTATCGTCCACCCAGCGATTTGAAAGCTTCGGCGAGTAGATAAAATGGGAACCGCTCCTTAGCGAGGGCGGGCACGCCAATCTCCCTTCTGGGAGGGCGTTAGCTGACGGTCAGACGTCCTGATCAAGGCTTGTAAAGGCGAACCAAGCTTGCCGGCTACAGAAAGAACCCCTGCAATGGACGTTCCGGCCAGGCGGTGGCAGTGTGGCGATAGACATATGGGTCCTGGAGCCTGGCCAGCAAAAGCAGCCGTGCCGGAAAATGACGAACTGTCTTTGAACACCCATTGCAGATTCGACCTGGGGACGAAGTTGTCCAAAACTCTCACGCTCGAGCAAGCCTGGAGCCACATGCGCCATTACCTCTTTGCCTATTCGAAAACCTACTTCAACATCGCCGTGGACGAGATGGGATTTTGGGTGATGTACGTGGAGAGGTTCCACGAAAACATCATGGTGGCCTACGTGGAAGAGGAGAACTTTTCAGTGATGCTGAACATCAACACCACCTACCCGAAGTCCAAAGCCGGCAACGCCTTCATCGCCTGCGGGGTGCTGTACGTCACCGACAAAAACGATTCCTACGTGACGTTTGCTTTTGACCTGCTGAGCGAAAAGCAGGTCGATGCCAGCTTCGAGCTGAAACGGAGCCCGTCCAACCTGGCCATGCTCACCTACAACCCGAGAGATAAGCATCTTTACACGTGGGAGAAGGGGTCCCTAATGCAGTACCCTGTCCATTTCACCAGTTGAGCTCATCCCAGCGGAAACCATCCATCACTCGGCCTGCCGTTGCCCCTGTTAAGCAGTCATCCACCGTGGAGGCTCTTCTCCAGCTGCCTGTAAATTCATCCCTCCTGTCTAAGGAGAGCCGACGTTTGAAACTGCATTCATGTAATGTGCATTTTAGGGCGAATGAAGATCCCTGTTGTGTCAGTCATTCCTGTTCAGGTTTTGCAGGCCATTCCTGGCTCTGTAGAAGAAAGGACTGCTTAATATTATAGCCCATCCTACATGTTAGCGGACCCAAAAAGAGTTTGTTGTTGTTCTACTCTGGGGTGCACAATGTATGGTCCAGGGGGCCCCTCAAAGCCTACCGATGCCTGAACCTCCCCCCTGATTTGGTCATTTAGCAGGTGCTCCCATGCCTCCAGCTGACTGCCTCTCTGAGCATGGACCAGTTTAGTAGGGCCATGAGAACTGGGGGCCAGTGAAGCACATGGAAGGCCGCTTGAAGCCAGCTGCTGAGGTACCACACCTGGGATCCAGTTCCAAACAGCCAGACCACGTGGAGGTTGAAGGTTTCTCTCCCCTCTCACTTCCACAGCCAGTTTGGTGTAGTGGTTAAGTGCGCGGACTCTAATCTGGGAGAACCGGGTTTGATTCCCCACTCCTCCACTCGCAGCTGCTGGGTGACCTTGGGCAGGCTGTAGTTCTGATAAGAGCTGTCCTTGAAAAATAGCAGTTTCTGTCAGAGCTCTCTCAGCCCCACCGACCTCACAGGGTGTCTGTTTTGGGGAGGGGAAGGGAAAGGAGTTTGTAAGCCGCTCTGAGACACCTTTGGGGAGTGAAGGGCAGGGTATAAATCCAATCTCTTTTTCTTCTTTTACCTCACAGGGTGCCTGTTGTGGGGAGGGGAAGGGAAAGGAGTTTGTAAGCCGCTCTGAGACTCCTTTGGGTAGTGAAGGGCGGGGTATAAATCCAATCTCTTGTTCTTCCTGTACGAGTCTGCCGTGCAGTTTTATCTGTGGATTTTCTGGGTGATTTTCGTCTTGGCCACTTGAGGTCCTTGGTGTTGCCAAATCCCCCGCATCCCTGAAATTCATGGGGCGAAGCCTGGTGATGTCATGAGGTGGGGCCTGGTGACATCATTCCTTCACACATAGCGCCCCCTTAGTTCCGATCAAGGCCAGTTATGGCTACGGTTGCCAGCTCCGGGTGGAGGAATTGTGGGGGCGGAGCCTGGGGAGGGCGGGGCTTGGGGAGGGGAGAGGACTCCGTGGGGTGTCATGCCGTACAGTCCACCGTCCAAGACAGCCATTTTCTCCAGGTGAATTGATCTTTTTTACTTGAGAGACCAGTTGTGATTGTGGAAGATTTTCAGCCACTACCTGAGGACATGGAAGCCTAACTGTGGCCCATGTTTGCATTGTGCTCCCCCACCCCCCCCCCCCCCCCCCCCCCGCTTGGGAAGCCCCCGATCCCCCCCCCGCGCCCTGTAGATCTGCTCCAGCAGGCAACGCTTTAGCTGATCTACTAAGTGAAACTACCGCTGCAGCTTCTAATCATACTTTACTTGTGCAGCTCTGCCTTTCCGTCAGCACACCTGGAAGCCCTGGGCCGTCTGTCTCCAGCGGGATTCTGAAGCAGTCAGCTGCCGGCAAGTCCCGGGACCTGCCTGCTCCCTGATCCTGACAGACAATGCTCGCCGTCCAGCGAGGTGTAAAAAGAAACAGGCTAACAGATAGGGCCAGGTAGAAGTAGAATTGGGGGCATGCCACTTACGCCTCTTAATGTGGTGCATGGTTTGGCTTGTGGAAATCAGCAGCGGGGGCATTTTGCTGTGTGCAGTACTGGATAGGTTGCAATTTTTTTTGTTCCACAAGGTTCTAAAGGTTGTACCTCTTTTTTGGGACCAACCAAAGTAGCCCAAGGCCGGGTGTGAACTCTCCGGTTATGAAGGAGTTGCAAATTAAGTACACTCTGTTGTGGTTGGTTGTTGGTTTTTTTTACAGCAATTGATCCCATAATAAAAATTCTGCTGCCGTAGGAAGCCCACTCCCATTTCTGTGCCATCTTCTAAACCTGGTGTAACCACTCCTCTTAGCTGAGGTTTAACTTAGAAGTGAGCAGTGTGACGCAGCCCTAGTTTAAAATGTTAGTTCTTCCTTAAGTTCCGCTGTAACTCCCCTGTGCCGAGTCCCTGTAATGAACGTGCCCGTAAATATCTCTTGCCTTTCTGTTGCGTGTTGATGCCTGGAACCATTTCTGTAATTCTTCAGAGATGCTCACTTTGTGTTCTCTGGGGAGTGAGATGCATAAGGTACATTTTTCAGAATTTCACAACCCACTTTAACCTTTTTAACTGTACAGGCCTTTACAACTTTGAACCAGCTTGAATACAGAAAGAAAAATAAAATAAAATCACCTGCTCTGTGGCCCTAGATCTTTGCTCAAAAACAAGCTTTTTGGGGCTCCTCTTTGAGGGAAAGAAAGATGTGGCCTGCTAATTTGGTCCTCCATGATTTCACATGGATTCTTTTCGTATTTTGGCTGATGGCTTACAGGAGGGGGTATGTTCATTTGTCAAACTCCAGTTTGGTAACCATGCCTGATTGTTAGCCGTGCCTGTAAAGTGCCATGAGGACCTGCCACTGGAGATGTAAAATTTCTACAAATTGTTAAACCGTGGAAAACTGTTTTCTTTTGAAAAAAGTGGAAATTTGTAGGAAAAACTGAAATATATGTATGTCTTTCTTATCAAACCTAAGCTTATTTTATTCCTTTAACAGCATCAGATGCATAGTTTATGATGTATAAAATGCAAATACTGTTCAGAATGGTTTGGCATAACTAAGTATAAATGCCTTAGTTTTCCGCAAGCAAAACTGTGAATATACAGGGATTCCTGACATGTATATATACAGGGATACATACATATATACAGGGATCCCTGACATCTTGAACACATGATGCTGCCTTATACTGAATCAGCCCCTTGGTCCATCAAGGTCGGTATTGTCTACTCAGACTGGCAGCAGCTTCACCAGGGTGTTAGGTAGAGGTCTTTCACATCGCCTACTGCCTGGAGTTATTTAACTGAAGATGCTGGGGATGGAGCTTGGGACCTTCTGCATCCCAAGCAGATGCTCTGCCACTGAGCCATGGCCCTTCTGTCTGTCTTGGTAGAGAACAAAGTATCTGGACCCTTATCAGTCCCTCTCCAGGTCTAGATTTGGGATGGAAACTGCCTTTGTCGTGCTACTGATCTTTCCTGGGAGGATGACGGGGTCCACTGTTTCCTGGAAATTGTGTGGATTTTGGTGCCATCAACCGCGGTATCTTTCTAGGGAGGCTTACTGGGTTGGGAGTTGGGGGCACTGGCTAGTTCCAGGTGGTGGTGTTGGGGGACTGCTGCTCAGCCCTGTGGCACTTGTGTTGTGGGGTTCCCGCAGGGCTACATCTTGTCCTCCATGCTACATAACATTTACATGACACTGCAGGAAGAGGTGTGGAGTGATGTTCCACCACCGGGAAGATGACACTTGGATGCCTTTGTTCGCAGTGCCTAAGTTGGGTGGGTCCTGGACAAATGCTTGGAGGAGGTAATGGGTTGGATGAGGGCCAATAAACTGAAGCTCAGTCTAGACAGGAACAAGGTGCTGCTGATCAAGAAAAAGGCCACTCAAGAAAGGAAGAGCATGGCCTGGCGAGGGTTGCAGTCCTGCCGAAGAAGCACACTCACGGCTTCAGGGGGTGCAGCTGGATCCTGGCATGGAGTTGGCTATCAATGGGATTCTAGCAAAATTCTTATTAGTCCAGGGGTTGCTTTAGGTCATTGAGGGTATTAAAAGTCTAATTAGAAATTTCTGCTTTGGAGTTACTATACGTTATTGGGGTTTCATGCAGTCATTCCACAAAAATTCCATTAGTCCAGGGATTACTGTAGGTTATTGAGTTTATTTAGTTATTCCCCCAAATTTCCAATTAGTTCAGGGGTTACTATAGGTTGTTGGGGTTACTTCAGGTCATTCACTGAAATTTCCAATTAGACCAGGGGTTACTATAGGTCATTGGGGTTACTTGAGGTCATTCACTGAAATTTCCAATTAGTCCAGGGGTTACTATAGGTCGTTGGGGTTACTTGAGGTCATTCACTGAAATTTCCAATTAGTCCAGGGGTTACTATAGGTCATTGGGGTTACTTGAGGTCATTCACTGAAATTTTCAATTAGTCCTGGGGTTACTATAGGTTGTTGGGGTTACTTGAGGTCATTCACTGAAATTTCCAATTAGACCAGGGGTTACTATAGGTCATTGGGGTTACTTGAGGTCATTCACTGAAATTTCCAATGAGACCAGGGGTTACTATAGGTCATTGGGGTTACTTGAGGTCATTCACTGAAATTTCCAATCAGTCCAGGGGTTACTATAGGTCATTGGGGTTACTTGAGGTCATTCACTGACATTTCCAATTAGTCCAGGGGTTACTATAGGTCATTGGGGTTACTTCAGGTCATTCACTGACATTTCCAATTAGTCCAGGGGTTATTATAGGTCGTTGGGGTTACTTCAGGTCATTTGCCGAAATTTCCAATTAGGTTTGGGGTTACTATGGGTCATTCAATTTACTTGAGGTCATTCTCCAAAATTTGTAATTAAAATCCATGTGTTTGTTTAGGTCAATGGGGTTACTTGTGGTCACAGAAGGTGCCATGTATGCATTTTCTAACTAGTAAGGTGTCAGAAGAACAAAGTTTGCGTGCGTGCACATGAAAGCTTATACCCAGAATTAAGCTTTGCCCAAAATGGTGTTCTGATCCCCCCTCCCAGTTACGTGGATCATAATGAAGCCTTGTGCGGTCACAGGGTCGTCCACTTAGCCCCAGTCAAGATCGCTTAAGTGGCATGTGGTTGGCATACGTGCTCTCCTGCCGTCCACGGCTATGTCTCAGGTGTGTGGCGGGAGGGCGATACTTTCCAATGCCATAGGCATTACGAACAGCCTCAAGAATGAACGGAAAGGGCCTCCCTGCTAAAGACCAGGACAGCTCTCCTCCCACGGCCCCAGGCTCTGCAGACCCTGTGCTCCAGCACACCAGAGCTGAAGGCATAAGGACTTCATAGGCTCCTGGCTCCAAGCCCCCAGCACTTCCCATACATCTGAAAGTGTGGCTGGACCCCTTCAGAACCAAACCTTGACATGTTTGGGTAGCAACACATGCCTACCATATGTGTGAGCTAAGCCTGAATTCTCCCTAGAAGCTAAAATGGCTAAACTGAGGCTACTGTACTTTGGTCACATTCTGAGAAGGCAAGACAATCATCCTAGGAAAAGTTGATGGCAGTAGGAAAAGACCCAACGGGAGATGGATGCAGGTGGGGAAGCCGTGTTGGTCTGAAGCAACAGAACAAAGTTTGAGTCCAAGAACGACAAAAGTTTAATTTCGGGTATAAGCTTCCGTGTGCACGGATGAAAGCTTATACCCAGAATTAAACTTTGTTGGTCGTCAAAGTGCCACCGGACTCAAACTTTGTTCCAACAGGAGATGGGTTGACTCAATCAAGGAAGCCTCGAGGGCCCTCAGTTTGTAAGGCCTGAGCAAGTCTGGTAATGACAGGACATTTTGGAGGTCATTAAGTCATAAGAGTCACTCCATGTTGGAAGTGACTTGATAGAACACACACACACACTTCTGCACTTGAAAACATCTAACATGAAAGTGAACATTGTCTGGCGACAGCATTTTCACAGAATCAAAAATGCTGCCCAAAAGGTATCGCTCCCCCTGGTGGGCCTGTTACATATTTCATAGGTTCTTTTGGGACGAGGGGGCAGCCTGTCTGACAAGTCACTAATTGGAAGAAGGAACGGTGCACGTACTTGTGATGGCTCCACCAGAATGAAGCTACTCTCTGCCTCAGGTCCTTCTCCTTCTACATTTTGCCATCTGCACAAGACCCTCCATAGTCAGTGTCAACAGTCTGCCATCACGGTCACAGGACTTCAGCTGCACAAGGCAGCTTTGCTTCCCAGAGACCTGCTAGGGTTTGCCCTCCCTTTGGGGACCAGTGTGGCCGCGTCACCCATGACAAGCGAGAGGCACAGCTGATCTCCAGAGCATAGAGGGCAGTTCCCCTGGAGGAGAGGGCTGATTTGGAGGGTGGACTCTGTGGCATCGTACCCCATAGATTCCCCTCCCCTCCCCCAGGCTCCACCCTCAACTCTCCAGGAATTTCCCCCACCAAGAATTGGCAGCCCTAGGCACATTTCCTCCCTCAATTGCTTTCCACATCATCAGGGTCACTTGTTTGAGTTATACCAAAAACTTGAATAAGAGCCCTGCTGGATCAGACCAGTGGTCTATCCAGTCTAGCATCCTGTCTCACATGGTAGACAACCAGTTCCTCTGGAGGGCCAACAGCAGGGCATGGAGGCCGAGGGCTTTCCCTGATGTTCCCTCCTTGGCACTGGTGTTCAGAGGCTGACTGCCTCTGAATATGGAGGTTCCCCTCAGCCACTATGGCTAGTAGCTACGGATAGACCTCTCCTCCATCAGTCTAAACCCCTTTTAAAGCTGTCTCTGTCTGTGGCCATCACTACATCCTCTGGCAATGAATGCCACCTTTTCTAATCTCTTGCTAATGCAGTGAAACGTGGAAGACGAAGGGGATCGAGGTGCTTCCGTGAAATAAAATGTATTTATTTAACTTACAAAGGTAAAACTAACAAATTACATTTCCTTTCCTTTCATATACATACTTCACATCTTTCAATTAAAACTGTCTTTAGACAAAAAGGTGCATTTTTATCCTGTCATAGTAGTTGCATTTTTTTTTTTTACAGTACACCACAGACACCAAAATTCTCGTTGGAGAAGGGGGGGGGAATACTTGTTAACATTTAAATACACAGACGTCAGCTCCGGTATCTTAAGTAAGAATGTGTCTTCCTGTTTTACAACAGAGAAAAATACATCTAGATATGACAAACAGTAGCTGGTATATTACAAGCAAACAATATTGACATCTGCATAGTTTTATACAATATGCTGTGGTAATTCCAATTACCAGGTTTGTCAGCTAGCTGGCCACATGAAAACCTGACATTCATCTGAAATGTGGTGTTGTATGGATCTAGCCGTAGTTTTTTGCCCTATAGCTTTGTTTTTTTCTTGGATAATTGTGTTTTTTAAAAAAATCAAAGTTCTGAAGAGGGCTAGAAATAGGTTTCTGTTCACTACAAACATTTAACGCTCACAATACATTCCTAATGCAAAGGCAGGAGTCAGTGTAGGGAGAAAAAACAGGGTCAAAAGGCAAAAATAGACTTCATACAAGACACAGAGCTGCCGCTGAAATGGTAACCCGTGTCAAATTCCTCTCTCCCCTATGTAACAGCGAATGAAACCTGCATTCTGATGTCATTTTGCTGTGTCTCTCTAGAAGTCAATGATAAGGAGTGGGGTGGTAGTGGAGGAGGAAAGCATAGTAGAAGGACATTAGCACACTAAGGTATGCTAGACACTGCAAAAGGGGGAAGACGGGAATGAAACCCGATGCTGCCATTTTCAGCAGCAGCCTTGCGTCTTTTGTCATGTCAATCTCTACCCAAAGACACAGAAAACGGAAGGAGTGTGCCAGTTCAGGAAAACCCCTCCACTGCTCTTGCGAAACGTGCTTCTGTGCATTTTTACAGTACAAACTGTGCATTAATACTAAGAAGGAGGAGGGGGAAAAGAGAAGGGTTCGATATCAGCGTTCAACAGTGAATACACATTAGCTCACAGTACATTCCTCATTGCACATAGGTCCCATTACGTGACCATCCCCACTTTTTGGAAATCCCCCCAATGATGATAAATAAGATCACACTGGCATTCCATACCCTTCGTCACACTGAATTGTTTCCAAAGGAAATAAAGGGGGGGGGGAAGCAGCAGACATGCTTGAAATCAGTGTCAAGGACTTGGAAAAAATATCCAGAAATTACATCCAAAAAAAGAGAGAGAGAGAGAGAGAGAGAGAACTAGATCGATTTGCATCAACTACATCTGCAAGCACATGTGGCGCTTGCTTACTAACTGAGGCTTGTGGGTCAGGGTAATGGCCATGTGATCGCTTGAATGTGGACTTCTATTCCAGTACAGTGCATGCATTCCCAGCCCACTGATCCATAGATGCAGTGCTCAAAACGATACAAGTGGTGTTTTTTTGTTTTTAAAGTCAAAACATGGCTCATCTTTGCAATTTCAACTATAGCGTTAAACACTGCAGAACGACTCTGAAGCGAAGTGCGGGCAGCGTCCCTTCTGGAGCCCTAGCTACGGCCAGCCTCACGCTGTTTTCCCCTGGAATATATAGTTTAAAAAAAAAACCTGCTGAAGCCGGGGAGGGTGGCAGCGCGACGCCTACAGCATGTCACAAAGGCTGGAAGGGAGGCTGAAAGCGTTTGGCAGCACCCGCATTTTTAGGGTGCCATCCGCTCCACAGGAGAAGATGCGACTGCCGTGCGCCATTTCGATTTGCATGACTCCGGCGCTCAGGTTTCGGAAGAGGGACTGCTTGGCGTGCTCGTGTTTAAAGGAGTGGATCAAACCGTAGCCCGTCAGCCTCCACACCTGGAGTAAGAGAATGGCGGAGAAGCATCCCATCAACAGACTGTCCGGGCGGAGGAAAGCCAACCGTAATCCTGTGCACATAAATGTGTGAGAGCCAGTTTGGTGTTGTGGTTAAGCGTGCGGACTCTAATCTGGGAGAACCGGGTTTGATTCCCCACTCCTCCACTTGCACCTGCTGGATGACCTTGGGCAAGCCATAGTTCTGTCAGAGCTGTCCTCTCAAGAGCAGTCATCGAAAGAGCTCTCTCTGCCCTACCTACCTCACAGGGTGTCTGTTGTGGGGAGGGGAAGGGAAAGGAAGAAGAAGAAGAAGAAGAAGAAGAAGAGATTGGATTTATACCCCGCCCTTCACTTGGAGTCTCAGAGCGGCTTACAAACTCCTTCCCCTTCCCCTTCCCCTCCCCACAACAGACACCCTGTGAGGTAGGTGGGGCTGAGAGAGCTCTGACAGAAACTGCTCTTTTTCAAGAACAGCTGTGCCAGAACTATGGCTTGCCCAAGGTCATCCAGCCAGGTGCAAGTGGAGGAGTGGGGAATCAAACCCGGTTCTCCCAGATTAGAGTCCACGCACTTAACCACTACACCAAACTGGCTCCAAACTGGCTCCAAACTGGCTCCAAACTGAAGGGCGGGGTATACATCCAATCTCTTCTTCTCTTCTTCTATTGAATCTGCCCTGCCCTGGATGGCCCGGGCTAGCCCGATCTTGTCAGATCCCAGAAGCGAAGGCGGGTCCAGCCCTGGCTAGTTCTTGGAGGGGAGACCCCCAAGGAAGCCCAAGGTTGCTGCAAAGGGGCAAGCAATGACAAACCATCCCTGAACACCTTTTGCCTGGAAAGCCCCACTGGATCGCTGCAACTTGACGGCACCTCCCACCCCTACCAACGTACCTGAATCCATGCCGAGGAGGAGCACTTGCTGTATGAGCCCCAAAGGCCACTACAGTTAAAACAGACGCAATTTTAATTCATGCATGTAGAGGAGTGTGGGCTCTAATGCACGGGCCTGACAGCACTTATACGCCAGTGTGGGTACAGTGCATATACATGTACGAACGGTGCGTGCCCAGGGTCTCTCTCCCAGTGATTGGGAATACTGCTTTTAGGACTTTCCTGGCCAAGCCCATGCGCACGGGTGCTCTGCCCATCTTGGGCCAACCATGCATAGCGGTGTGTGTGAGGCAGCACATCCTGTCTCCTTTACTATGTTCCCCGTATGCACAACATCATGGGTAGAGGACTTGTGTGAATCCTTATTCTATCTTAAAGGGCAGCCCGACCCAGAGAAATCGGTGTGGCATCTTAAAACTTGGAACATAAAATTAAGGACACACAAAAGCTAAAATAGATTTGGGTGGGTAGCTGGGTTGGTCTGAAGCAACAGAACGAAGTCTGAGTCCAGTGGTACCCTGAAGACCAACAGGAAATGCACACGGAAGCTGATACCCAGAATTAAACTGTTGGTCTTAAAGGTGCTACTGGACTCAAGACTTTGTTCTGGAAAAACAAAAAGTTTCCCATCAACCTACAACGCATTTAGGAGGGACGGCGGCATGGTAGAGCCCGGTCTCATCAGGTCTCGGAAGCAAAGCATGGACAGTACCTGGAAAGGAGACCACCAAGGAAGGCTCTGCAGAGGCAGGCAATGGCCAACCACCTCTGCTTCTCACTTGCCTCGAAAGCCCCTTGCTGGGAGAAGCTAGGCAGGGTCAGTACTTGGATGGGAGACCACCAAGAAAGGCTCTGCAGAGGAAGGCCATGGCCAACCACCTCTGCTTCTCACTTGCCTCGAAAGCCCCTTGCTGGGAGAAGCTAGGCAGGGTCAGTACTTGGATGGGAGACCACCAAGAAAGGCTCTGCAGAGGAAGGCCATGGCCAACCACCTCTGCTTCTCACTTGCCTCGAAAGCCCCTTGCTGGGAGAAGCTAGGCAGGGTCAGTACTTGGATGGGAGACCACCAAGAAAGGCTCTGCAGAGGAAGGCCATGGCCAACCACCTCTGCTTCTCACTTGCCTCGAAAGCCCCTTGCTGGGAGAAGCTAGGCAGGGTCAGTACTTGGATGGGAGACCACCAAGAAAGGCTCTGCAGAGGAAGGCCATGGCCAACCACCTCTGCTTCTCACTTGCCTCGAAAGCCCCTTGCTGGGAGAAGCTAGGCAGGGTCAGTACTTGGATGGGAGACCACCAAGAAAGGCTCTGCAGAGGAAGGCCATGGCCAACCACCTCTGCTTCTCACTTGCCTCGAAAGCCCCTTGCTGGGAGAAGCTAGGCAGGGTCAGTACTTGGATGGGAGACCACCAAGAAAGGCTCTGCAGAGGAAGGCCATGGCCAACCACCTCTGCTTCTCACTTGCCTCGAAAGCCCCTTGCTGGGAGAAGCTAGGCAGGGTCAGTACTTGGATGGGAGACCACCAAGAAAGGCTCTGCAGAGGAAGGCCATGGCCAACCACCTCTGCTTCTCACTTGCCTCGAAAGCCCCTTGCTGGGAGAAGCTAGGCAGGGTCAGTACTTGGATGGGAGACCACCAAGAAAGGCTCTGCAGAGGAAGGCCATGGCCAACCACCTCTGCTTCTCACTTGCCTCGAAAGCCCCTTGCTGGGAGAAGCTAGGCAGGGTCAGTACTTGGATGGGAGACCACCAAGAAAGGCTCTGCAGAGGAAGGCCATGGCCAACCACCTCTGCTTCTCACTTGCCTTGAAAGCCCCTTGCTGGGAGAAGCTAAGCAGGATCAGTAATTGGAAGGGAGGCCACCAAGGAAGACATTGCAGAGGAAGGCTTACAGGCAAACCACCTCTGCTTCTCACTTGCCTTGGGAGCCCCTTGCTGGGGTCACCATAAGTCAGCTGTGACCTGACAGCACTTGACACGCACACATCCCAAGCATTTATTCAACTGCCTACAAAAAACTGATGCCTCAGAAACCAAAAGCATCACTTATTTGTCCAGTGAGACCATTTGCAGATGTGGAGTTTCCTACCTTCATGTTGCCTTCCGCCGAGCCCGTAGAGAAACATTCTTCAGAGGTGTCCAGGGAAAGGGCCTTAATAGCAGAGTCATGCGCCTGGAAGGTGTGAAGGACTTGCCGCTGCCTGATATCGAAGATGGAGATATAACCTTTCCTGCCTCCGGAAATCAATAGCTGGTGCTTTGGAGCATACTGAAGGACTGTAGCACCGTTATCGTGACACGTGAAGCCTGGGGAAGAAACATGCAGATGGGAAATTCAGGGGGCATTATGAACCTCACGCTGTAGGCTGATACTAATGGTGTTTGCTACCAGTGTAACGGAGGGCATGCTGATTTAGGACTAAGGAGATCTGGGTTCGAATCCCCCATGCCTGCTATGAAACTCACTGGGTCAGCTCTTGGGACAGTCATGACTTCACTGAGGGAACGTATGAAACTGTTTCATGGTGAGTCAGAGCCTTGGTCTCTCCAGATCAGCACAGTCGACTCTTCTGGGGGGGAGGTCTTTCGCATCACCTACTGCTAGGCTTGCCAGGCTGAGCCTGGAAACGGGTGGGGGGATGAGGGTGGGAACAGGGTGTGCGTACGACACTGGCGATGCTGCTGTGTCGCTTCCGTGTAAAACCTGGAAGTGACAAATGGCAGCTCTAGGAATCATCGGAAACTCTATGGTTGGTGATGCCATTGTTTGTTTGTTTTTAATTCTCTCACCGTTGCTCAGAGTGGCAGAAGGAAACAGGCTTGCCAAAGGAGGGGGTCTGGCAAGCCTACCGACTACCTGACCCTTCTAACTGGAGATGCTGGGGACTGCACCTGGGACCCTCAGTGTGCACAACAGGTGCCCTGTCACTAAGCTACAACGCCTCCAGGAATGCAGCCCCCTTTATACCAAGTCAGATCATTGGTCTATTAAGGTCAGTATTGTCTACTCTCATTGGCAGTGTCTGTCCAGGGTCTCAAGTCCTTCCCATCACCAACGGCCTGGTCCTTTTAACGAGAGAGGCCGGGGACTGAAGTTGGGATCTTCTGCATGCAAAGCAGAGGCTCTGCCACTGAGCCTCTTCCCCGTCCCTACCTCACAGGATTGTTGTGAGGATAAAATGAAGAGGTATGCCCTTAGGTTCTTGCAGGAAGAGTGTGATACAAAAATCGAGATCAAGAAGACGACGACGAAGAAGACGATGACAGAGAAGATGGAGAAGAAAAAGAGTTGAATTTATACCCTGCCCTTCACTCGGAGTCTCAGAGCAGCTTACAATCTCCTTCCCGTCCTCTCCCCACAACAGACACCTTGTGAGGTAGGTGGGTCTGAGAGAGCTCTTTTGAGGACTGCTCTTGAGAGAACATGCACTGTGTAAGCCGCTCAGAGCCCTTCGGGGGTGAGCGGGGTACAAATTGAAAGTATAAATAATAAATAAATAAATAAACAGCTCTGAGAGAACTTGTGACTGACCCAAGGTCACCCAGCTGGTTGCATGTGGAGAAGAGGGGAATCAAACCTGGTTCTCCCAAATTAGAGTCCGCCACTCTTAACCACTACATCAAACTGGCTAGTTATTCTAAATCTAGTTAAATCTAAATCTAGTTAATCTAAATAAATGTAAAACGAGAGCCAGTGTGATGTAGTGGTGAGAGCGCTGGGATTAGGCTCTGGAAGTTCCTGGAGTGCTGGAACCAGGACCAAATCCCCACTCTGCTGTAGAAGTGAGCGTGGGCCAATCACACGTTCAGAAGCTCACCAGGTGACCTTGGGCCAATCACGCGTTCAGCCTAACCTCCCTCACAGGGTTGCTGTGAGGGTAGAAGGGAGGAGGGGAGAGTGAAGGGGAGAAAGGCGGGGTATAAATGAAGGAAACAAATCCACAGAAATAAAATCCTCGCTCAGAAGGGAGGCAGAATCCAGTGCAGCGAAACTGCATTTCAGACCCGGCAGGCCACTTCTCCACACTTCAGCAGGGCCTCCATTAACAATACCCCCCCTCCTCTCGCCTTTGTTCTAACTCGGCCTCTTCTATTAACCTCCTTCCGGCCCCCTGACCGAGTACAAACTCTCCTAGCCGAGGCTGCAGCATCACAACACACTTGGCAGGGCTTGGAAGGAGGACGGCCGCGATTAGCCGATGTTGAGTCTAGCCCTGGGGGCAGGGGGGGTTGGGGAGGGCCAGCGCCTGCACCTCAGAGGCTGCCTTGTTCGCCGGGCAGCCTTCAGCAGGCGGCAGGAGCATCCGGGCTGCAAAGCCCGAACGGCCGTGGCAAGAATTGGGGAATGTTCACCATCGGTGAGAAGAGGCAGGCAAACAGCCAGTGAAGTTTGTTTAAAAAAATGACTGGGCTTCTGTTTGATATTTGCAGAAGAGACCTCCTTCCTCCTGGTGCGACACAAATCTGACACGTGATGGTTAGACGGGGGTTCCCCAGCACGGGGCCTGCAGGCACCACGGTGCTCGCCAGTGTTCCCTCTAAGCTGAGTTGGTGTGAGCCAGCTCACAGTTTTTTAGCCTCCGGCTCACACATTTTTGTCTTAGCTCAGGAAGGAGGGCTCCACAGCAAACTAAATTATGCAGGAGACAAATCGCTCGCTCACAACTTTAATGCCAGCAGCTCACCAAGTAGGACTTTTGCTCACAAGACTCTACATCTTAGAGGGAACATTGCCGCTGACGCCTTTTTTGGCACCTGCCAAGTGCTTTTAGAAAGTGGGTGAGGCTTTTGCCCACCAGGGCTTCTGATTGGCCGCTGGAGATGCGAGTGGCTCTGAGGTTTTAAGAGGATTCTTCAGCAGCAGGTCCCACCACAGCACGACGATTGTTACCGTGCTGCTGAAGATAAACTGGGTGCGCGTCACAACATATTTTTTAAACAGGATGTTCATTTTAAAAGGCATCCCACTAAAGAGAGGTTCTGCCTTGCAGTGCTGAAGAGTTACTATTGGAGTGATTTGTGACCTCACTCCCTGCGATTTCGTGGCTGGCTCCGCCTACTGTGGCAGCCATTTTGTGGTCATGCCCACCATCCAGTGTCGGGATTCCAAAGGTGCCCCCCAGCTCAAAAAGGTTGGGGACTCCTGGGTTCGATCACATGGTAGATGTGCTGAGATAAACACAGCTTGAATTTTTCTATTGCTCCAAACTGATTAACACAGCACTTGATATTGAGAACGCCCTGTAGGCTGGGTCCTACGACTCCCTTTCAAGCCTTCCTCTCACAGAGGAAGATTTCCTTCAACAAAGAAAGACCTCTCCTCATTGGAGGAACGCCTTCTTCATGACAAGAAAGCCACCCTCCATTGGAGGAATGCTTTCTCTATCTTTAAGAAAGCCGTCCTCTATTGGATGAAGGTCTTCTCCAACATAAGAAAACCATCCTCCACTGTAAAAAGGCTTTGTCACTTGAAGGGAGATCAGCAGAAGAGAATGATTGGATCCAACCAGTGTTCCCTCTAAGCTGAGTTAGTGTGAGCCAGCTCAGTTTTTTAGCCTCCGGCTCACACATTTTTGTCTTAGCTCAGGAAGGATAGCTCCAGAGCAAACTAATTTATGTACTAGCCAGATCGCTCACTCACAACATTAATGCCAGTAGCTCACAAAGTAGAATTGTTGCTCGCAAGACTCCACAGCTTAGAGGGAGCATCAGATCCAACCCATTTTGTGTGTCTCTGTTTATATATAGGCACACAGACGTTAGATTCAGGTGGGTAGCCGAGTTGGTTTGAAGCAACAGAACAAAGTCTGAGTCCAGTGGCACCTTTAAGACCAACAAAATTTAATTCTGGGTATAAGCTTCCGTGTGCACCCACACTTCATCAGATACATACAGGGCTAGATTTCTGTGTTCTCCATATATCATACACGCTACCATCCCCCCCCAACTCCTCCTCCATGGAGCTCAGCTGTCCTTACCATTGGTCCCCAGTTCCTAACATTTGGCAGCTCCAGCTCTCGCTGCTCTGTATTTGGTGAAAAATCTTTTGTTGTGGACCCCCCCTCCCCCCAACGAACACAACTCAGAAATCCACATCCCAACAACAGGCTTTAACTGAAAACTAAAAAAAAAGAAAAAGAAAAGATTTTAATTGTAAGCTACTCTGGAGACAACCTGGCTGAAAAGTGAGCTGTGAAGGTCATCAAAGCAAAGAACTATCCAAGATCTGATGCTCCATTTCCAGCAATGTAAACATCAAACTGCTTCGTAAGGGGGTCAGTCCACTAACCCATCTAGAAATGTCTATTTGGCAGCTCTCCGAGAGAAGCAGCATGGTACAGTGGTCAAGTGTTGAGCTGCTAGGATCTGGAAGGCCTGAGTTCAAGTCTTCACGTTGCCACGAAGCTCACGGAGTGCTCCGGGGCCAGTCACTCTCAGCCTGACCAACTTCAAAGAATTGTCATGAGGATGGAATGGGAATGGGAGAGCTCAGAGCTCTCTTGGAAGAAAATAGGGAAAAACTGTA
>NW_015175369.1:797580-812720 GCF_001447785.1 Gekko japonicus
AACTTGAAATCTGGAAAAATTTATCTTGGGCACCTGCTGAATTCAAACCAAATGCATCAGCTTTGAGCTACAGTCCCTATGCAGGCCCACCACTTATTTAGGGGAACCTCCCTCACCCCTTGACATGTAGCAACAAACCTACCGTGTATGAGGCTATTCGCTGGTGACACCAACGTGTCCCATAAACACACGTTTCTGCAGGACACAAAACATACAGAGGTTATTCACCAAGTTGCAGTGCCGGTGCAAACTTTTCTGCTGTTTCAGCTTTGCCCAATATGACCCCCCCGCCTCTTTCGGTCTTGGTCACGGGGCCTCCTGCAGACGCCTGCTCCACGAAGAGGCTGCCCATCATCTGCCAGGGCAAGGGCCTTCTTGGTGGCGGCCCCTCCTCTCTGGAACCAGCTCCCCGAGCAGATTCGCGCCCTCCAGGTTCTATTAAAGTGCCGTATGGCAAGTAAGGCTGCCTTGTTTTGTGCAGCATTTAATTAACCAACAGCTGTCTGTCTGTCCAGATTTGTTCCACAGATGATGACTGGCTGAGTTTTAATTAGAATCTGCTTTATTGTAT
Organism: Gekko japonicus; assembly: GCF_001447785.1. NCBI lineage: Eukaryota > Metazoa > Chordata > Lepidosauria > Squamata > Gekkonidae > Gekko > Gekko japonicus. Next base: position 798,152 of record NW_015175369.1, read on the forward strand.
TTATTTGTATTTATCGGCTTTATTATCTATTTTAAGTTTTAGCATTATGTGGCGTATGTTGTGGGAAACCTCCCCCCCCCCCCAGGCCTCTGTTTGGAAAAGGATGGGGCGAATTAAATAAATAAATAAATAAATATCAGTATTCTTGGAGCTTGGGGGGGGGGCAACAGTGGGAGGGTTCCTGAGTTCTGGCCCCGCTGGTGGACCTCCTGATGGCACCTGGGTTTTGGCCACTGTGTGACACAGAGTGTTGGACTGGATGGGCCACTGGCCTGATCCAACAGTGGCTTCTCTTATGTTCTTAAATAAACAAGCAGACATACCTGTTGTCACTAGACTGCCCAGACGTCGCCACCAGACTCGAAGAGGTAATGAATGCAAAGTCACTTGTGGTTTTGCTGTGGCACTGCCAGCTCTGCCAAGACAAGACAGACGGGTATCAGCTGCACGGGATGGACCATTGGCAATCTGAACCGTTCTAGGCTGAGTGCTTCTTCAACCAGGCAGCTGATCTAAAAACATCCTGGGAAGAATCCCCAGCATGTCAGCTCTGAATTACAGGACATGAAGAAGGAAAGGATTTATGCTTTCATAAGTCACTCACTGAGCTGCAAGCGTGTGACAGGAAGGTTCATGGCCTCTGAGTCACATGACAGGAAGAAGGGATGGGGTCATGACTCTGCTGACGTCAAGGCTAGAAGCGTGGGCAGGAACAGGAAGCACAAGCCGAGCACCGGGAAGCACATCATTGTAGGTAACAAGCCCAGTGTCAGAACCACGGAGGACTCTTCTCTACCACTGAGTGACACGGCCTCGCCACCCTCCTTGGCAGTCATACGCAGACCGACTGGAGGCACGGAGTCCTGGCTTTCCACACATGCCCACTCGCAGCAGGTTCTTCCCAAAAGCAGCAATAGAATATTCTGGCTCTTTGGGGGCCTCTATTTACAGGTTGCCAGTCTGATGGTCTTGACAGAGATCCTCTGGCCGAGAGTGAAAAGGGACCGGGAGATGTTAAGGAGGCCCCGAGCTTAGTTCGCTCTATTATTAACATTTCCATCAGTAGCCGCACCTTCATGCTGCTGTTCCTCTCCCCCATGGGTCTACGTGGAGTAGAGCAAAGCCGGGCCTACTGTGAGGCGGCCACAGCAAAAGAGTGAACCGGAGGCAGCAACCCTGCCAGGGGGGTGGGCAGGCCACTGGCTCCTGCTCTTTGACCTTCCTCTGAGAAGCAACCTTCTCGCGAGCGTAGCAAGGGGAGGCTCTGCCGGAGAAGCTGCCTGCGGAATGCAGACGCGGCAGCTCTGAGGCTCTCCTGAAGCCGAAAACGCGGCTGCCAGGAGACGGGGAGGACAAAGCGAGGGTGGGGATACCTCGCCTGGGCCCTGGCTGAGGCCCCCCCCCCCCCCCCCCCGCCCCAGTCTCCTCTCCAGGACACCCAAGAGGATCACCACGAAAGAGAGGGACACTCTGAGGTCCTCTTCAGCTGCCTAAAACTTGGAGAAATAAGAGACACACAGAAATGATTGTTTTCGAAAAAAGAGAGTCGCTCTAACTGCTTACCAGATAAGGTTTCGGATTAGTTGCCGTTTGGTTTACTTGCCATATGCTTAAGAATCCTTCTCCGTCCGCCACGCCACACTGCAGAGAGAGAGAGATTTGGGGGGGTGTGTGAGTATTTTGTGTATATGTGTGTGTGCCAGGAAGTCATGGTTGACTTCTGGTGATCCCTAGAGGGGCTTGGACATTTCAGAGAGGTGGCTTTCTATTGCCTGCCTCTGCGTCCTGGCCCCGGTATCCCTTGGAGGTCTCCCGTCCAAGTAGATTTGACTTGTTCTGTTGACAATATTCATGGCTTTATGAAAACATGGACACACACGCCCGGGATCCAGTAGAAACATAGCAGCATATTTTGAGCCTGAATGTTAATTGAGATCAGCGTCCTATCTGAATTTAATATTCTTAAGACTTGTTGTCTAACATTTATGAAACTGAGAGCTTTGGCACCACTATAATATCTCCTGAAGAAGATTCATTTTTTGAAACGTTATGTAATCCGGAGACGACGTTGTGTATCATGTTGTAGTGCTTTAGATTGCAATACATAAACAGCATTCTTTATAAGTCTTATGACTGTTTGATTGTGGGTCAGACTATCACGACTGTTGGCTTTATACTTGTTTAACTTTATGAAAACATGGCCATACTTCCCAATGACCGAGTTGTTAAAGAACATATCTGGTACTCTTGGTGACGTATTTTTTTAATATCGTAGCTTTTAAGCATTTATAAATGAGAACATTCTTCAGAAACCTGGACTTGTTTAAAGTCTTGTCACCCTGAGGGCAAACTGAGCGAGGGTGGCCAGCTCTGGGGTTGGGGAATACCTGGAGATTTGGGGAGCGGCGCCTGAGGAGGGCGGTGCTTGGGGGAGAGGAGGGACTTCAGCGGGTCACAGGGCCGGTCGCGTCCACCCTCCAAAGTTCTCCAGGAGAACTGAGCTGCACTGTCTGGAAATCAGTTGCAAGAGCAGGAGATCTCCAGGCCTTGCCTGGAGATTGGCAACCCTACATTCAGCCACTGCGCCTTGCTGTGCCACTGCTTGCCAAGCCCCTGTGGCCTGCCCGCGTGAGCCTGGTTGGGACCCAGTGGGCCCGCAACTAGTGTTCCCTCTAAGCTGAGTTAGTGTGAGCGAGCTCACAGTTTTTTAGCCTCCGGCTCACACATTTTTTGTCTTCGCTCAGGAAGGATGGCTCCGGAGCAAACTAATCTACGCAGCAGCCAAATCGCTCGCTCATGACTTTAGTGCCAGTAGCTCACAAGGTAGAATTGTTGCTCACAAGACTCCACAGCTGAGAGTGGCGACACGGATTTCAGAGTCCGTGCCCACTGCCCTCTGCGCTGCCAATGGCCGGGAGGAAGCAAAGTCCTCTCTGCCCTCCTCACTGTGCCACACCAGGCATGGGTGGCTGGGGGGCAGGGCGGAGAGACCAAAGCAAATAAATCAACAGGCATGATAGTAACTTCCATGTAACTACCAAGGGTTCAAGAAAATGCACTCCGTGTTTGAACCAAGAGTGAGTGCGTAGAGGAACACACAAAGTGGCCTTCTACCGAGTCAGACCTTTGGTCTTCCAAGGTCAGTCTTGTCAACACCGACGGGCTCTCCAGGATCTTTCATACCACCTGCTATCCTAATCCTTTTAGGCAGAGATGCTGCAATTTGATGGCAATTTTGGAGGAGGAGGAGGAGGAGAAGAGGAGATTGGATTTCTACCCTGCCCGTCACTCGAAGTCTCAGAGTGGCTGACAATCTCCTTCCCTTCCCCTCCCCACAACAGACACCCTGTGAGGTAGGCGGGGCTGAGAGAACTGCTCTTGAGAGAACAGCTCTGCGATCACCCAGGGTCACCCAGCTGGCTGCATACGGAGGAGCGGGGAACCAAACCCGGTTCTCCCAGATTAGAGTCCGCCACTCTTAACCACTACACCAAACTGGAAAAATATCAAGCACCAGCCTTGAACCCATGGACCTGTAGTACTGGTCCACCTTTGCTCCTGACTCCAAGTCAGGGGTCGTTTCGTAGAAAAAGAGCTAGGGGAACTCCTTAGCATAACTCAGTAGCATATGCCACACCCCCTGACATCACCGGAAGTGTGTCATAAGGCCACACACCCCGCCCCCAACGGTCCCGACCACCACCGCCGGCCTTGCAGCTCCACTGCCGAGCCCCATGAGGGGCCGGCGGTGGACCTGCAAGGCCGGTGGAAGTGCAAGGAAGCCCCGCGAAGGCCCTCCCTGGCCCCAGGCAGGCAGGGGTGGGGAGAGGCAGGGAGGAAGCAACTTACCCTCCCTCTTCTCCTGCCTACTCCTGGCTGAATGAGGGCCGGACCAAGTGATTTCCCCAGGGTTCCCAGGAAGAGAAAGTCCTTCCCAGCATTTGTTACGTGAGATCTTGTAAGCAGAGATGCTGGGAATCGAACCTGGGACCTGCAGCACACAAAGCAGGAATATGGAGTCACAACCCCCTTTTCCAATGAGTCTTGCTCCAAAAGGCAGGCCTGATGTGGAAGCTCTCAGGGGCTGAAGAATCCCACCCACCCGCTTAGCATCGGTTCTTAGATCCAACGGCAGCCCCCCCACTAAGCACACCCCCTGTCTCTCCAGCAACCAGAACTCCGCAAGCCGGTTTCTTAACCGGCATTATCCGAGCTACGGTTCCTTCCACTTCACACCTTCCTCTTCTTCCACAGTGTGCCAAGAGAAGACTAAGAACTTCCCGAATGGGCTCATATGGAGCTTGGTAGGAGCCGGCCTTCCCGTTGAGAGGCATTATGGAGTATTTATAGCCTCCTGCCCGGACAGGAGAGACCGGCGTTCTTGGCTGTCCAACGTTTTATAATGAGCTGTTCTTAAAAAAGAGCAAAAAGTGCTCCAGAACTTAGGGAAAGATTGTCTAAAAGCTTTCAAAATGGCACCAAAGGGTAAGGGGATGATTCAACAGAAACACAGGCAAATGTCGGACAGGGGCTCTGGCTCAGTGGCAGAGCTCAGCATGCAGGAAGTCCCAGGTTCAATCCCTGGCATCTCTGGCTAAAAGGTGATGGGAAAACCTCTGCCTGAGACCCTGGAGAGCCGCTGCCAGTCTGAGCGGACAACACTGACCTTGAGGGAACAGTGGTCTGCTTCAGTATAAGGCAGCTTCATGCATAAAAGCAGATTCTTCTCTTCGGGTTCTAGTGTTCAACCCCACAGTATTTCCCAAGCAGCACTAGCAATTCATCTGTGCAGGGACGTAAGTCCATGCCGAGTGAAGAAGACCGGCACCTCCAGTTAAAGGGACCAGGCAGGAGGTGATGGGAAAGGCCTCTGCCTGAGGCCCTGGGGAGCTGCTGCCAGTCTGAGTGGGCGATACTGACCTTGATGGACTGAGGGTCTGCCTTCCTATGAGGTGGCTTCATTTAGGGAGGAGTCAAAGAAGCTCAGTGGCAGAGCCTCTGGTTGGCATGCAGAAGGTCCCAGGTTCAATTCCAGCAGGTGACGTGAAAGACCTCTGCCTGTGAGCCTGGAGAGCCACTGCCAGTCAGAGTAGGCAATACAGTTCGATTCAAATCCAGTAGCAGCTTGGCGTCAGAAACTTGTATCTGATGAAGGGAGCGTCGGCTCTTGAAAGCTCGTACCCCAAAAATCGTGTTGGTTTCTAAGGTGCTACGGGACTCAAATCCAGATGTCTACACAAACTCTCTCAATTTGCAGCGGTGGTCTAAGCTGTGGAGTCTTATGAGCAAAAATTCTACTTTGTGAGCTACTGGCATTAAAGTTGTGAGCAAGTGATTTGGCTGCTGCACACATTAGTTTGCTGTGGAGCCATCCTTCCTGAGCTAAGACAAAAATGTGTGAGCCGGAGGCTAAAAAATGGTGCGCTAGCTCACACTAACTCAGCTTAGAGGGAACAGTGGCGGTGGTAATACATTCCTCCCTCCCGCTCCCTTACTTTCTTTTGCCTCTGTTCCCTCTAGAGGTGAGCTGCTATATTCTAGAAACTGCAAACATTTCCATTTTAATGGGCCCAGGGACCAAGCGTCCACCGAACCATTAAACGCTTATTGAGAAGTGCGGTGAGAGCGCTGACCTTATTCCCCTGAGAATTGAAATACATTCGAGTGACTCTCGCGTTGCCTGCTTGCCGGAAGCACACCAGTTGCTGTGGCCTCGTCCATTCGAACATTCGCACGCTCCCGTCCTGGGCTCCCGTAAGATCTGGGGAACAGAACCCGGGGCCAAGTCATCATACAGCTAACTCAGAAGGAAACAACAGCAGAATTTAGTGTTGTGTCCTCACCCCCCCCCCCCGCCGTTTGGTTTGCTTCACTTACAATATTGATGGACCGGATGCGAAGTCATCCTTTTCACGTTATTCAAGTTCCGTTTGATCAACTTCATGCAAAAGAAATGTTGTGTGAGGTTTATGGTCCCCTTTCTCCACATGTGGCACAAGAACATGGTAAATCACTTAAGTTTATGGCCGAGAGAAAGGACTGCATGTGAATATATATGCACAACTATCCCCTTTCACAATTTAAGTTTAAGGCTGCAATCCTATATAATCTTATTAGGATTTTCGACTGCATGGGTGGGGGGGGGGTTCCTATTTTTGGATGGTCATGCAAAAAAACCTGAACACTAAAAACTCCCCGTAAGCAAAAGTAAAAAGCCTTCTTCTGGCTGCACTAATTTTTATACTTGTGGGTAATTTTATTTTTGCCTTAAAACAATGGAGCACTCACAAATGGGATTGGTCCTTGCTTTATGACATTGGGTATTGCTGAACTGGATAAGCTCACTGGAAAGGTATATGTTAGATGAGGAAGAAATTCTCTGGTCTTGTTTGCACAGAAATGGAATTAACTGGAATACTCACCCTAATTTTATTAGATCACTTTGGACTAGGGTTTTTTTTTTATAATATAAAAATAAGCTAATAGCATTTCTTGCTTTCCCCCCCTCTGGGATTTCACATTGTTCTTTTATTGATTGATGTGTCAAAATTTAAAAAGCGATTCTCCTAACATCTGCAGCTGTGCAAGTGGCACAAGCTCACGACCAACTGCAGGACTCTACCACTTCTGCCCACTACCTGTGAATCAATGCAGGACTGGATATCATTTTGAAAGGAAGGGGAGCACACATATACTAGCTGCCCCAGTAAACCGTACAGGACTATTACATGATCAAGACACAGTTCCCAGAAGGAGGGAATTGCTTTGGCATTTCTTGCCATCTAGTGGCCAACCAAAAAGCCTTGTGGTTTTTACAGAAACAATGAAAGAACACAAGACATGTCGATTATGCTATCAATTGCTACGGCAACACACAAGGACAAAAGTACATACTATGCCTGCTCCGGTGCTGGTCTGCCCACTGCCTAACCACGGCATAGACGCAGTCGAAACAGAAGGTGGCGGTTGCATCTGAGCCATGCCAAAAGACGCCGTGCTCTGAGTGAGTGTCGTGGTGGAGCCACGGAAGTCGACGTCATCCGAACTGGAAAAGGCAATAAAGAGAACGTTCGACTTCTCTGTTCCTGGTAATTGGTGGTGGAAAATACCGTCAAGTCACAGATGTCTTCAATTCAATTCAAATACCTTTTATTGGCATACAATATTAGAAGCATTTACCAATAATACAATCCTAAAGAAATTATAAAATAGATAGTCGTGGCTATGTCAGGCCTAACTCAAGTTGTCACAAGCTAGATTTGACCATACAGAAGATGCCTGAATCATAAAATAAATTGGCATTCTAAACGTTTAAACTTAAGTTTTTAGACTTAGAAATTAAGAATCATTAATATGATCAGGGTCACTCTTCCGTTTTATAAAACCATGGAGAAACTTAGCGGTCAGTTCAATGATCTCCGGATCTCGTGAAGCAAGGAGAAATTGTGCCTTGATTCTATCCGATTGGCCTGCTACCAACCTAAGGGAGGCTTCTATAAATTCCACTCGAATGTCATTTAACAATTTACAGTGTAAGCACAGGTGTCTTAAGGTGACCCCATTTGGTCTTCAAGGCGAGAGACGGTCAGAGGTGGTTTGCCATCGCCTGCCACTGCATCCTGATCCTGGTATTCCTTGGTGGTCCCCCTTCCAAATACTAGCCAGGGCTGACCCTGCTGAGCTTCCAAGATCTGATGAGATCAGGCTCGCCTGGGCTACCCAGGGTCAGGGTGTCCTGGTAATTAGGTCCTCGTTTATTTGTTCAGCTCCAGCTACATGCAAAGCAAGGACAAAGTAGGCTCTTCCCTTGAGGAGTTTCTGCCTGAAAAGGAGGCAGCATAAGCCCTGTTCGGTAGTTACAATTTTCGCAACCTAGCCAAACGCAGGGGGACGTCATGGTTGGTGCAATCTTCTCTATATGTGTGGTTACCATTTTGGTTGAACGGGACAATGTGTGCTTTCTCCCAGCTTTGGCACAGGCAAATGCATATCCTCAAAAATCTGGGTTCCTGAATGTATGTTCCAAAGCTGGCAATTATACACCTTGCCTGGTTTGATCGAAGTGGTGACTGTGTGTATTGAGAGGACTGTGCATGCCATGATTTCCTCATACATAGGGTCAGATCACCAAAACTGTAATGACTGAACAGGGCTGTAGGGAAGAGAGAAAGAGGGAAGGATGGATGGCCTTGGTCAGCTGTCACCAGGGGAAGGGCCTCCTCATTTGTGGCCCCCTACCCTGTGGCTCAAGTGGTTAAGACGCTGAGCTGCAGGCTGTGGAAGGTCGGTAGTTCAGCAGTTCGAGACCCAGGTGCCGCACGACGGAGTGAGCTCCCGTCTCTAATTCCAGCTCCTGCCAACCTAGCAGTTCGAAAGCAAGAAATTGCAAGTAGATAAATAGGGACCACTTCGGTGGGAAGGTCACAGCGTTCCGTGCACCTTGGTGTTTAGTCATGCCGGCCACATGACCACGGAAACGTCTTCGGACAGCGCTGGCTCTTCGGCTTTGAAATGGAGATGAGCACCGCAACCCTGGAGTCGGATTCGACTGGCTTTCGAGCAAGGGAACCTTTACCTTTTTACCCTGTGGAATGCACTCTCGGATGACAACTGTGCCCTGCCAGACTTGTTTAGTTTCCACAGGACATGCAAAGCTGTGGAAGGTTGTTTAGGTTGGCCTTTGGAGGGTAAATAACCACATAGTAGTACGGTGATAGCCACGTATTTTAATGTTAATATTTTATATTTGCTATTTGTTTTTATGTTGTTTTTACCTTATTGTTTTAGTGTTGTAAGCTGCCACTTTGGGTGGATGGAGACTTAAAAAAAAATCTAATAAATAAATGAACAGCAGAATAAATAAGTAGACAGCAGAAAAGTAGGCATACCCTTCCAGAAACTTATGTCGAATCCCTCAGCCTTTCCCGGAGACCAAGAAGCCCTATGAGGAAAGGCTGAGGGACTTGGGAATGTCCAGTCTGGAGAAGAGGAGGCTGAGGGGGGACAGGATTGCTTTCTTCAAGCATTTGAAGGGCTGTCACTTAGAGGAGGGCAGGGAGCTGTTCCTCTTGGCGGCAGAGGACAGGACTTGCAAACTTGGGTTTAAATTAAGGGTGGGAAAGTACTGGCTGGATCTTAGGGAAAAAAATTTTATACAGTAGGAGTAGCTCAGCAGTGGAATGGGCTGCCTCGGGAGGTGGTGAGCTCCCCCTCGCTGGCCGTCTTCAAGCAGCGGCTGGACAAACACCTGTCAGGGATGCTTCAGGTGGTTCCTGCATTGAGCAGGGGGGTTGGACCAGATGGCCTGCATGGCCCCTTCCAACTCAGTGTTTCTATGAGTAAGGAAGGAGGAGGAAGGAGCTACGCCAAAGCCTTCACAGAAAGGGTGAAGGAGAGTTCTTAAGGGCAGGGAAGAGATCCTGAAGACATTACAGGACGCATTTCCATAAGGGGTGGGCAAGGGAGAAAAGGCAGAGTCACCTGAGGGAACACTGGAGAAGTTCTCTCTTCACACCCTCAGTTGGGGTGATAATTCTGACAAAATGAACCTTTTTGTTTTCAAGAGGGTTGATCTGACAGGCGGTGGCGGTGTGTGGCTGCACAACATCAAGAAGCCAGACGTCATCAGCCAGCCGACAAGATGCCGTAGGAACACGACTGACCCAGCCCGCAGATGAAGCCCGGCTAGCTGCAATGTGTGTGTAATTAATGCTGTATGTTTGTCTTCCCTATCTCCGCAAATATTGTTAGTCCAACTGTCTCAAGAGTAACTGTAAATCGCTCTGAGCCAGCAGGTATGTGGGAAAGAGCGATCAATAAATCGAAAGCATCATCATTATTATTATTATTATTATTATATCTGAGGTGCTCAAACGACGGCCCTGGTCCTTCTCTGTGTCACCTTCCCCCCCCCCGGGCAGGAAAAGTGTGATGTCACGCATCTTCTTCAGATTCATATATACCCTGTCCTGTTATGAAGGGTTGGGATGCATAATGTGAAAGCATAAAGGCTTCACTGCACAGAAGAGTAATTCCCCACATTAAAATACCACTGAGATTTCATATTTCTCAGCAAAAGGGAATTCCGTGACTGGAACAAGGATGGATGAATCAGAAGAACTAAAAGATGGGGGGGGGATGCTTAGTTGTTTCCAAGAGCCTAAAGAAAGATTTATTTATTTATAAAATCTGGCTATGACTCAGAGAGGAAAAAAACCCAAAACTCCACAAGAGGGAATTTGGACACGGAGAAGAAGAAAACGGGATCACATCCAGAAATTATGTTACAGATTTGTACTTAAAAGTATTTGTAACTTTCCACTTAAATACGGCTGCTGGGTAAGAACAGCCAACCTTTTGGATTCACGGTCATATTCCTCCCCGATCCATATGTATGACTGAGCAGCCAACAAGGCCGACACATCCAGCTCCTGAACGTCGTGAGTAGAAGCTAAAACGATCTCGTTGACGTTGGCCTGAGTGGGAGAAACACAAAAGCAAGAGTGGAAATGAAGGCCCCTTCGGCCAGCGCGATAAGCGTCAACAAGCACTACCAGAACGCTGCTCCGGCCACTACTACCCTGAAGGCTGAGAAGGAGGGGAAGAGGCTGGGTTTGCCAGCAGCATCTGGACGGGAGGAGGGCCGCATCAGTGCGTGTCGGTGTGTACAGGTGCCCTGCATCAGAGGCAAGCAGGTGAGGGGGATCTAAAGAGCCGGAGGCTACTCTTGCCTTTTCATCTTGATGAGCCACAGCAAGAAAAGAAGCTGCAGCTGCACACAGGGACCATGGGGCCTCAGTATGTGTCCAGTCAAAGGGGGGTGGCAATTGGTTGCCTCAGCGCAGGCCTGTAGCTAAGGTGGGGCTTTTGGAGGCTCCGCCCCCTTTCTTAAAGGCACAGCCCCACAAGAATCTCTCCTGTAAATACTTTTTTCAATCATTTAAAACATTTTTGAAAAGGCGTGTGCTCCTTTAAGCAGAGTGGGGTGCTGTAGTTGACTAATTCCCACACTGAGCAAGGGGGTTGGAGTGGAGGGAGTGGGTGACCTCTAGGATCCCTTCTAACTCTGTGTCAAGACACTGGTCTCCTTGAAGAGCGTTTTTCTGCCTGCGTGTTGGCTTTCTTGACTATAGAAGTCATCACCCCCACCTGCCGGCTTGTTCTCGGAATTGTTGCTTAGGCTGGCAGAAGTGATTAACTTGCAGCAGCTGAGAACTGTCATCTAAAGTGGTTGGCAGCTTGCAGTTTAGAGATCTATCCCGGTCGCAGCTTTCTATTGGCTAAATGGCTTTTCTTTCTGCACTGAGAACTTCCGTCCCACCAGAAAAAATTTTGTCCCACAAGCCACAAAATCCTGGCTACGGGCCTGCCTCAGCGCCCACCGGACCAGGGGTGGGTGTGAGACAAAGGCCGGGAGCAGTCCCGTTGGGCAGAAAGACTCTTACCTTATTGATGGCAAACGCCATGATCATATCCGACTCCTTGTGTATAATTTTTGCTTTCCCCCCTGGGTAGCCGAGTTCTGCCTCCACCTACAAAATATCACGAGAACGCCACGATTTAAAACGGGAGCCTGGGAAAGCTTTGCGGTTGCACGCACAGACGATGGGAAACACAAGAAGCAAGCATGCACGAGAAACTTAAGCAGCGATGGCATTCTTGGAAAAGAGATGATGTGCAGTTAGGGTTGCCAAACCTCCAGGTGGCGCCTGGGCATCTCCCGGAATTACAACTCATCATCGGGTGAAGGAGATGGATTCCTCTGGAGAAAATGGCTGCTCTGGAGGATGGAATCTTGGCATCACATCCTTGCTGGGAGCTCCCCCTTCCCCAAACCCCACCCTCTCCAGGGCTCCATCCGCAAATCTCTGGAATTTCCTGACCCAGAGCTGGCAACCCCTTTGTGGAGGGCTTCTTGCATCTCCTCCTGGGTTTCCCAGAAACCACAGAGGTTCACTTCTCACGCCCAGCTCGCAAACTGCTGTCACATTCTAGTGCTCTGAAGCGGACTGCGTGGCTCTGGTTATTGAATTGTCTGTTCACAAATTCGGCATCAGCCAGAAATGTGACAAAGGCCACAGATCTTCTTGTCGGTGACTGAGAGAGAGAAAGGAATAGAGAGAGAGAGAGAGACCCGCAGAAGTGCTCAGGAGGCAAAAACGCTACCTTGTTTTTCTCATCTTCTGCTATGCTGTTTTGTGTGACCTGCTCCTCGCGGCCTTCTACAGACTACACAAACGCCACACGACCACAAACACAAAACACGACACATGCACAAACAAATATATAAAAGGAAAAAAATGAATGAAAAATGTTCCGAAATGAGCGTTTTACAAAGGCCACCCAGTTAGGTCCACTAACGACAAATGCACAGTGGTTCTTTTTTCCCCCCTTTGTCTATTCAACAACAAGGGCTTCCACAGAAGCATTTGGAATGCAATGCCTCCCGGAGGGACACAAAAAGGTACAGCATAGCAAATGAACTGCGGAAAAACACTAACACAAACTTCACACTAGTAGGAAGGGGGTTTTTTTAGCTGCTAAACAGCCGGCTCATAGTCTCCGCAGTGGGAGAGAAGCAGAAGACAGAATGGAGTGGGACAGAACAGGGGAGGGGGCTTGCAGGGTTGATTCCAGACTAAATTTTCTGTTAATGGAGTGGAACGTTCCCTTACGCTCCCCTCCAACTCACTGCAGCCCATAGATCTCTGCACGATCGGCGACAGGGGATCCTGGAGAAAAATATATGGGGGTCTACAAATGGAGGAAGGAATCAGTGGAAGATACCAATTTAGTCTGGATCCAAATGCTCCCTCTAAGCTGTGAAGCCTTGTGAGCAAAAATTCTACTTCGTGAGCTCCTGGCATTAAAGGTGTGAGCGAGGGATTTGGCTGCTGCATAAATTAGTTTGCTCTGGAGCCATCCTTCCTGAGCGAAGACAAAAAGGTGTGAGCCGGAGACTAAAAAACTGTGAGCTAGCTCACACTAACTCAGCTTAGAGGGAACACTACGTTTTGCCAGCTTTGCACATGTGCAACTGGCCAGATGTTCAAGCTGTGCATGGAGAGAGCATTGTGTTTGCACCAGAGACCCTGTGTGCATTACTTGAAAACACCAAGCCAATCCATAACATCAGTCGATAACATTACCTTGCCCATGTTTATGCACACATACAAGTGTTCTAAAGCTCATTTATGCTTGCCTAAGAAAAATCACGTCTGCAACACAAGCACACGGCCATGCTAAAATGGAATAAGCCACCCGCACGAAAAAGCATCACAGTTTTTAAAAAGGGCAGTGCTGGAAGAACACTGCTCGGACATCTGTCAATTCTGTTTGCCGTGGCTTCCATGTACCTCGCTTTGCTTCCTTTTCTTGGCAAAGGTGTACCGGATAAAGGTGTCCTGTAGTAATTCTTGTTTCACCAGAAAATGCCATAGTCTCTTAGCCGGCAGCGCAGAATAATCTTTTGATCTGTAAGGAGGGGGAAAGGAGGGCACTGGTGGAGAATTCTTCTGTGTAATTTAAAAAATATATATATAAGGGGAAAAGAATTTGACGGAATTTTAAACAGAGCTGAATGGAACGTTGAAAGATGTCCAAGTAAGTCTGGTCCTGTAAGTTATTTGCAAAACTTATATGTTCACAAATTATTAAAGCCTGCTGTGGGGTCTAAAATTGTACTGAACTCGACAGGCAATCCTGAAGTAGGACTACAGAGAGATGCCATCAAATAATGAATTCTTTTTTCCATGAAAGGGCAATGCTCATTGAACAAAAGAAAACTGCTGAAAAGAAATGAAGCAAACACGGACTGTACATAAAATCTGCATCACGTGGCTTCACAGAAACTGAAAATTAAGAGTAACACAATTTCTATTTTTTTGATGTTTCATTAAAATAGTAGATGTAAGTTAGTTAGCTGTTGTATATAACACCGTTTCCAAAAGGGATGTGTTTTTTCAACTGGACATCTGAAAAAATGAATTGTTGAAAAGGAAAAACAAAGTACTGTGGTAATTAGGGACTTGTAAAACTACAGCAACTCTGTTCATTGTAGTCTTGAAAGTCTACATCTGCTGTTAAAAATGTCAAAGTTAAGAAACCAGTGGGAAACAGTTCCATCTCCCAGAAACAGTTGCTCATCTAAAAGTCTTCATTGCCCAGCAAAGGAACTTCAAAGGGAGACTCCAATGTGGAAGTGCTGAATTAGAGTTCATTACAAAGTTGAAAATACCAGCTCCCCCAAAGGATCTGGGATTTCTTAGCCGTGACAGGTGCTAGTCAGTTTAGCAAAACTAGACAGATGATATTAACACCAGTTACTGCTATTGTGAACTGTCTCTGTACTTCCCTGGAGCACATGTTAATCTATATATCTAATTCCAAAGATGCCCCCTGGTGTGCGGATACCTAAATCCGTGCATTGGGGGCACCTAGGGAGGAGGGAGATTTTTGTGCACACTTCGGACGGTCCCCAGGTGTGCACAAAAATCTTAAAACCTGAAAAAAATATTGGGCGGATAGTTAAATCCTCACTATGCAGCTGGGGGGGGGGGAGGCAGCGAAG